>NC_048307.1:50747843-50777951 GCF_013100865.1 Trachemys scripta elegans
AAAAAGAACAGGAGTACTTGTGGCACCTTAGAGACTAACAAATTTATTAGAGCATAAGCTTTCGTGGGCTATGCATCCGAAGAAGTGGGTTGTAGCCCACGAAAGCTTATGCTCTAATAAATTTGTTAGTCTCTAAGGTGCCACAAGTACTCCTGTTCTTTTTGAGGATACAGACTAACACGGCTGCTACCCTGAAACCTGTCCTTTATTTAAAATTCATTTCTTTCATCCCAGTCCCAAATTGGGCACAACCTCTCCTCTCTGAGTGTCTGTCTTCCCTTCGGAGTTCAAACACTCTCCTGCTCCAATTTTAAGTTGGGCATAGCCCTTCCCTCCTGTGGATCTGTCTACCTGCTCTCCCAAGCATCTTCTGCTTAGAGTATGGCCTTCTCCACAGGTGTCTTGCCCCTGCTGACTCAGGGCCCGCAGGCGCCTTTTTTCTCCCTGCAGTATCTGCAGGCACCTGCCAAGGCCCAACCGCAGCTGTCTCTGCCTTCATAAGGCCCAGGTGCTTTTCCGTAAGTCCAATTCGGCAGCATATAGGTGCACTGCACTTCACTCCAACTTAAAGGGTCCAGTCACCTTGTGACAGTAACCCAAAGCCAAGGGAGTTTTGAGTGGGCACAGGATTCATCGAGAACATTTCACAGACTGTAATTGTGATACACATGGCAAGAGTTGGGGCCAGTTCTGCTAGGGAAAGATGGTGCCACATGAGCGTCTTTTGCTTTTTTCCTAAATCCATCAATTTCTGGTTAAAACAGGCCAGTTTCTGGAGATTCGGAAATGAAAACAACAGGCATATCAGGAGAGCTGTGCATTTTAAAGGATGACATAATTCCAGCTCACTTGGAGGTCAGCAAATGTGCTTCCAATCCAGTGCCTTTTAACTTACAAACACGAGAGAGAGAGACAGAGAGAGAGATGTGGTGGGAATCTGATAGCAGATCATGACCCTCAATACTCAGTTTCATTTTTTAAAATCTATTGATTGTATTGAAAAGGTACAAGACAAATACTACAAGGAGTCTGGTGGCACCTTAAAGACTAACAGATTTCCAGCTCTCCATGTGTCAGTATATAATGCCTGCATCTGTAACTTTCACTCTATCAATCCGAAGAAGTGAGGTTTTTACCCACGAAAGCTTATGCCCAAATAAATCTGTTAGTCTTTAAGGTGCCACCAGACTCCTTGTTGTTTTTGTAGATACAGACTAACACGGCTACCCCCTGATACAAGACAAATACTGTTTGTTTATATCACATGCAATGATGTGTGCTCTGCTGCTTCAGAGGCAGACAGTTTACCAACAGAGGTCTGATAATCTAATTAAATGATTCCATCTTCTGAATCTGGACTAACAGCATTGCTGATGGCAACAGTAGCATGCAAACAAGGATAACTCAAACAGGCTATGTCCATTTCAGCTGAACTGATAACAAAGGGTATGTCTATACTTAGCGTGACAAGACTGCCATTTTTAAAGGGACAGCCCCTTATTTAAGCCCTCCTGCAGGTGTCCGGACTTTTTCTTATAAACAGGCAAATTGTCCCGTATTTTCTGTCTCCCCTCATTAGTACTGGTGGGTCCTGCTACTGGCTGGATCCCTGCTTGCCAGCTGCCCGCCCACCAGCGGTGAGTGAGGGTGGGGGCTGATGGCCGACGGGTGTGCAAGGCTGGTGGAGGGGCAAAGCTGCCATGCATGGGGCTGGCCGCTCCCCTGCTGATCTGTCGGTGTAGCCTCCGCTGTGTGCCAGCTCTTGGCCAGCAGGGCCCGCCGCCCATCCCATTTCTGGCCGGCACTGGCTGTGCGCTGCGAGCTACAGTGGCTGGTGAGTGTGGGCAAGTGCCAGTTGGCGACCGGTTGGTTACATGTCACCTCTGCTGCCCACCCATCAGCCCTTTATATGCTCCCCCTCACTGTCCTCTCCCTGCTTTGTCCTTTCACACCCCATCCAGTCCTACTGCTCCTCCATAACGCCCCCAGCAGGGCGTGTCCCACTCCCAGTGCTGGAGAACCAGTCCCTGGTCGGAGTGCTCGGCTCACCAGCAGCCTGGCAGGCAGGCTCCTTCCTTCCCCCATCTCCTCTGGCTGGGCCAGTGCCCCAGGAAAGCTCAAGACCCTCCATCCTGGGGTGCTGACCAGGAGGAGCCAAGCCCTGCATGTGCCAAAGCTCACAGAGCACTGGCACGGGAAAGCCTCTCTACCCTTCAGCTAAGCTCTGGAGTGGGGGGGAAAGCGATTTCCAGCCTGTTCCTACCCTGACCATGCAGGCTCCACAGCAGCCCCCCGGTCAGGGGCACAGAACCCTACTCACCCGCCCCTCCCTGCCCTGGGTCCTGCCCACAGGGAGCGCGGGGCTGCTCCATCCTCTAGGCACCCTCCCCTGCTGAGCCACCTCTCTGGCTGGGTTTGCTGAAGCCCCTGCAGTCAGGTTTCCTGGGCTCTGGTGCACAATGCATCCTTAGGGCTTAACTCCTTCCTGCCCACGCTGTAACTGGGGGACAAGAGGTGGCTGGGTTATGTCCGTGGCCAGTAGCAGCCTGGAGGTGTTAGCTGCCTTTCGACACTGTGCGGA
This sequence comes from Trachemys scripta elegans, assembly GCF_013100865.1. Lineage (NCBI taxonomy): Eukaryota > Metazoa > Chordata > Testudines > Emydidae > Trachemys > Trachemys scripta. The sequence goes on from NC_048307.1 coordinate 50,750,425, forward strand.
CAGGAAGGGACAAGCTGCTTAGAGCTACAGCGGATGGCCGGGTGGGAAGAGATGAACTCTGCAAAGACAAAGGCCAGGTCATCCCTTCCCCCCACCCACTACTATGGGAAGCAGCTCCTGTCTCTTTCCTCCCGCACAGTGCTGAAAGGCTGCTGCTGGCCACATTCTGGTGTGAACCCTGGCAGGAATCTGGGGTGGGGGGCATGTGAACCTGCGTGCTTCCCTACATGTTGCTTCGGGAAGACATGGCGGCAGGTACCAGGAGAGGTGTGTTCATCCTGGGGGCTCAGCCAGGCATGGAGGGCAGAGAGCGCCAGGCAGGGAGGGTCGGTTGGTCACCACCCTGTGTGAGAGGTGTATGGGAGTATGTGTGTGTCTGTGTGTCACCTCTCCCCATGTGAACCCTAAAGCCTTAAAGAGAAGAAGGTAAATAAAAAAATCCAATTACATAGTATTTCTTTTTAACAGGGGCTCAGTTAACTTGATGTTAAATTGAATTATTGTACTGCACAGTTCTGATTGATTGCCATTGAACTCGCTTGTATAAGAGTAATTTTACCACGTATCCCACATTCAGGATAGGGAAATATGGTCACCCTATCTATACTGCAATTAGACACCCAGTGCTGACCATGCCAGCTGACTCAGGCTCGTGGGGGTCAGGCTAAGGGCTATTTAATTGCAGTGCAGACATTAGGACTCTGCCTGCAGCCCAACCTCTGGGACCCTCCCACCTCGCAGGGTTCTAGAGCCCAGGCTCCAGTCCATGCCTCCCCGACCACAATGCAACCTTTTAGCCCAAGCCCTGTGAACCGAGTCAGCTGCAATGGGCCAGCTGTGGGCTTTTAATTGCAGCATAGACATACCCAAAGAGAGCAAGGAGTCCCTCTAAAGCAGAAATGAATAGAGGTAGCCAGGGCCTGGTTTACCAGAGTTTAAGATTTCATAATTTCTCCCTCTCCCAAATCGGGATTAAAAATCAAAATTTCAAAAATTTTCAAACCAATAATCTGAAACATTTTTTTCAGATTGGGTGAACTGAAGTGTTTCATTTACATAATTTTGAAACATTTCAACCTTTTAAAAACTCTGTTTGGTACAAATTAACTAAACTTTCAAAATGAAAAGTAATTTCGAATTGAGAAACCAATTTTTTGTTTTGAAAGTATCAAAACTAGATATTTCAACTATCATGAAACCTTTTTTCCCTAAGCTTTCTGAATCAGGAGTTTCATGAAAACTGATCCTTTCCTGCAAACAGTTTCAGTTTTGTAGAATAGTCATTTTCCAATGGAAAAACATTTAACCTGAACATTCCTGACCAGTTCTAGAACTAAGTCCTCATCTACAAACAAAAGTTGAATCACTAACTGTACGGGAATAGTTAAAGTGCATCTCCAGTGTGGACATACTTATACTGTGCTAAATATGCTTATACCAGTAAAGCTTATTCAGTATGGGAAGGGGAACAAGCTATACAGTTATAAAGTATCTTTTCACCAGTATAAATGCATCTACTTAAGGGTTGAACTGATATTACTATAACAGGAAAAAAATCCTGACAGTTATATTGGTACAAAAAGTGTATGTAGACTAGACCTGAGACAAACTGACAGGTCAGTGGGCGAAATCCTGCGCTGCCACTGTCCTTGCTGTTTTGTGTTCCATAAAGCACTTCAGTCTCCAGGACTTTTCATTCAGCACTTTTCACCAGCACTAACATTCATTGGAACCATGCACATAGATATTTTAAAAGTACTGTACACTACTTATAGAGGCAGAGGCAGAGCCATTCATACCGTTTTTATTACACATGGTGAAAGGGCCTACTGATAGAAGAGAGAAATGTACTTTCACTAACTTATACCACTGGGGAATTGGCATCCTACTTTATCACGTAGACTGCTGCAGAATTGGCACTCTGTGCTATAAAAAGGGAAAGAGCGGCATATTGACTGAAATGAATGGTCACACAAGAATTATTAGTTAATTCATCATTACTATTATGTAAGTAAAACCTTGCAACCTGACAAGATGCTAGGATGCCTGGTGCAGTTTCCTTCATACAGCTAGGGTAAATTTCATCTCTACCATCAAGCTCCGATTAGAGCAGGTAACTCAGCATCAGAAAAGGGAATTATTTACATAAAAATCAATGCAGGGAAATAAATAGAGCAACTTTGCACAGTGAAGCTGTTTTTCAGAGCTGGATCAATAGCGGTTGCTGCTGATGTACCCTCAAACAGAAAGAGAAGCATGTGAACAGCATTTTTAACCTGAGAGTACCACAGATTTGAATGCAAAGATTTAGAAAGTAGCACCACAGATTTCCTTCCTTTTTTATGATAAGGAAAAATGAATGGGTGACTATAATGAATTATAAGGCTTTCCAGTCTTTTGATTGTTCCTATGAGGTGAATAGAAGGAGGAGAAAGCTGTCAGATTGACAGCACTGGAAACAGAAGTCTTCTTTTTATTCCCAGTTGAGAGCAGCAACAACAGTGCAAGCTGCTCTCCTTACCCCAAACTGCTCCATTAAAGGCTCTCAGCACAGAGATATAACCACTAGGCTGAAAGGGTAGTTCAGTCTCAATGCCTATCTAAACCTTGGCCTTAATACTGAGGCTACCGACAATGGTGATGCCATTAGTGCTGATTGTGATGGTGGAGTTTATGATGTGGTCCACTTGTCCACAATAACTGGACTGAGGCCAAATACAAACTCATTTCATATAGGCAGCACTGAGTCCTCAATAGGTTTTATTTTATTTTACAGGTGGGTTTATACTTCAAGTAAAAAGGTAATTCCAATCCAGGATTTTAGGAAAGCATCTCTGAAGTGTTCTACTACTCAACAGCATCCCACCTCTTGGTGGGATACATTCATGGCAATAAAAGGAATCCATAAGTGTTTGCATACTTTGATTACGTGAAAGATTAAGAAATATGTGGGAGTCAAGACAAACATACCAGCACACATGGGAGTAATGTGCTTTTCCCCAAACAGCACAAGGATGCTTATTTCACAATATGTTTATTTTTGACCCACTTTGTACTCTCTTCCCAAAGAGCTTCCCTCAAACTTTAACTTACTCTAAGATTATATTAAAGTGAATGTTACCAGCACAGCAGTATTTGTATGGTACCAGATTTCTGTTTCTTTTGGTGCATACACTGAGATCATTTGACACCATCTTCTCTATACTAAAATTGTTGTGGGAAAAGCAGACATTTTTGAGGGGTACAGCTAGGAACATAATCCGCTGATTTTGACCCGCAGTCTATCAGAACAATTCTGCTCTAATTCAAGTAATGGGATTTTAGTGCATAAACAGTTCTGTTGTTCTGTCAGGGTGATTTTGTGGACACCCATTTTCAACTGCATTTTCCAGTGACAGAGCATTCTTCTTTATTAAGTCAAACTAATCGTATTTTAGCTCGTTTTCTCAAGCTCACTGGTAGTAAAAGACTGGAGTGTGGCACAAGAAAATGACACATCTCAGCACTTTCAGGAGATATTAATTCTGTATTTCCAAACAGCACACCTTAGAACTTTAATCCTGTACTTATGCTACACAAGTGAAAATCAACCACCAGGTATTTGTCTGAAGTACTCAAGTCCTTTTCCTCAGAGAATTGGAGCAGGGAAGAGGTGGGGGGCAGATGAAGGGAGGACAGGGGTACAATGGAGATAGAAAGCAGCAGGAAATATAAATATTAGTTAGAATTAAAGATAGAACCCTAGTCCAAGATTCTCCGCTCTCCCCCCCACGAATTTCACTATTCAGGCCCTAAATTTAACAACCCATAACTTTGGGAAAGTCCATATTTAAATTCAAATCCAGTTCCAAATTTTGAGGCTTGGGCCCATTTCTACTTATAATTGACATTAACAGGGTTTCTTGCATCTTCTTCTGAAATCATCTGGCACCAGCCAGTGAAAGATAGACTCCTTGACTAGAGCAACTGCTTGTCTAATCAGGACTGGCAGTTCCTGTTTTCCCTAGCTAGGCCTGGATCCTGCATCACTGAAGTCAAAGCAAGATTTATCACAGACTTCAATGAGAGCAGGCTCTGTCTCAAGCTCTTGATCCAGATCACAATCCACACTTCAGGCATGTTTGGATTCAGGATTTTGGTTTGGCCCATTAGAATCAGCTGCAAAGTTTAGATCAGGACCCAACGTATCCAGAAACTCAGAGCGTTCACATCTGTTGTCTCGATTCAGGCCCACCTCCAATTCCCAGGCACCTTTTCACATTGTCCTTTGTGATTTTTCCTTGAAAATTCCAGTGCTGGGTTTGGTCTGTGCTTAACCCCAGCCTGTGAACTATGATTTCTTTCTAGCCTTGTCTGGAATTGTATTTTGGTTGAAAAGGTGAAAAGTAAATAAATAAATAAATAAGAGGTAAAAATCAAAAAAAGATTTGAATGCAAACAGTCCAACAATTCTTCAACTGCAAATTAGAACTACAAACAGAAAAGAAGAACTGGAGAAGACGCTGCCTCTTTTCCTTGCCCTTTTTAAAGCTCTTTTGTACACTGGCCTGATGACTGAGCCACAAATCACCCTTGTCAGTGCACCTTTATTTAATTTGCATCAGCTTCATTATATTTCAGTGGAGCGCTGTCAATCAAAGTGACACTTGATCCATTAAGATTGGCACCAGTCAGATGCAATTTAATGTAACTCAGAGCAGGTTAATTTACTCACCATGTGTTCACCTCCTTCATACATAATTTTTTTAAATCACCATCTGAGTAGCTACTTGCATTTCTGCTTATCCTATTAAGTCATGAAGTGATGCAGCACTAGAGTACAGTCAATCAGCTAGATGGTGAAAATTAATGACCAGTTGAAAGGCTGCCTGTGATAGACTGAGCCTTCCTGTAAAGAACATTGGAAATGCAAGTGAGAGAGTCAGTGGAGTGAGCCAGGGCTGCTTGGGGCCCTGCCAACAATGAAGTGAAAAATATCCACAAAATACATTTTACAACTTGGTGCAATCAGGCCTCCCCTCAGAGCATTGACCAGGGAAATTACTCAGTGCATGGAAATGTCAGGTCTGATCTGAATGAACTTCCTACTGTATTCACCAGCCACGGGAAGGAGCTGATATCTTAAAGGGGCGGGAGAAAGAGGCACTGTCTTTTGGAGACGAGCCAAATGATTCCTGAGTAATTTGAACATGGGTGCGTGTGGCCTGTTTGAAGACCACAGAACACACAGTCCTTCACCACAGCTCATCTAGCATCTATTTACCTCTCTGTGTCTGCTAGTATGAACTGACAGCAGCTTTCCTAATGGAACACACTAAACAGAAATGTACATTGAGTTCACTCTTTTGACAGTATGTTGTTTATAGTGTCCTAACATCCTTCAGTATGCCTCACCTGTCTGGTCACATAGTGCTCCCAGTAACCTTGCATGATTGACATTGTGCAGTCATCCACAGTTCACACAATAATTGGAGCTGCAAGATCCACTCCAATAGCAATTTGTGAACAAGAGTCTGACGTTCAACCTCTTGAGAATTGTAGAAAACAACAGTTAATTCAGTATGGAAACAGTCCTCGTTCCCTACCCAAATGTCATCGCTGCTCAGGAACTGGAAAAAATCAAATCAAGGCTGAAACAACCATCCTGTTTTGAGAGGTGTGTAAAAGCTACTGCAGCAATGCAAGCATTTGATGAAGTAAGAAGTGCGTGAAGAAACTTGTATGCCAATCAGTTCCTACACATGAATCTATTTACTTTACTAAATATTGCTACCTTTTGTAACCTTGCTCAAAGGAACATGGAGTTGGCTACATAAGGAAAATTACAGAACAGACCATCTAACAGTATCATTAGGCAGAGACATGTACAGTACTTATGGTTCATCTGACAAATCTTTCAAAAATGGTGGTTGTGGTGTCTTTACACAGTGGCCTAATGGAGCGAGTATAAGAAATATCACAGAAATGAAAGCTATTCTCACTGAACTGCAAGAAATAAACAGAGCAGAAACAGAAGAAGATGTTGTGATGTTTGTTAACTTGCAGGTGGTGATCCTTGGTTCTTTTCTAAGAAACCAGAATGCCATCAACAATGCATTCATAAGAAAGCGTGGAGGATCGGCAAGCAAGGCAATAAAGTGACTTTTCAATGGATTCCATCACACATTGGTATACATGGGAGTGAGGTAGCAGATGACATGGTCAAAGTTGGAAGATCAGAAACTCAGGTAAGAATGACAATGGTCAAGGATATTGACATTTTATCTAGAAAAACGTTAGCTAAAATAAATGGTCCAAAGATAAAAGATCCTCTGATCAATATCAAAGCATCTCAGAGAATAACATCCACTAGCGTGAAATCACGGACAGGGTGCACTGCCGGAATAAGAATCAATAGAGATGAGCAAGAGCTATATTCACTCTGCAAATTGTGTCAGGAGCAGGCTTTAACATGTTCCCACATTTCTGAATGTGACATTGTATGGCAAAGTGATGCTCTTCAGATTCAACACGTTGGGTCAAACCTTAGAAGAGACCTTGTAAGAGTCTCTAAATTAATTCTAGTGTTTCGTGGCCCGATATGATTATTGTGGGACAAGAGAACCACAACAACTCTTTTGGCAGGAGGCTGGAGTTTCATCATCCAGAGCGTGGGACAGTGTTTAACTGTCTTTGTCAAACCCTCGACCTCAGAGTAGCTGAACTAGAGCCCTCTGCCCCCCAGACATTTAAAGTAAACTCACCTCGTTTTGGCTGGACAATCCACTCTGTTTATACATGTTGTTTTCAATGGAAAAAAGACATGAGCCACCAAATCAGGCTCAGGTTTACATCAGGTGGACTGCAGTCAGATGGGAGCTCTGAACTGCATGCAAAGCAATTAGTAATATGGTTTGCCCTGTTCTGGCTCCCCAGCATTATTTTTCTGACTTCCCATGATAATCTCAATATAAAAGCACATGCATTGTCGCCAGTACATAGAGGCAAACTGAGGCACTCTATAGCTTATCACAAAGGATAATCTTGGAATCATGGGAACAAATCCTAAAGTCCTTACTCAGGCAAAAGCAAACCCCCACTGACTTCAACTGCAGCTACAAATGCAAATTTTCTGCAGGGCCAAATTCTGCATACCCTTCCATATTTATTTATATGAGTGAATCCATCGATATTAATTAAACTACTTGGGAGAGTATGGTTTTGTTGCAACCATATTTATCAGTAAGGCACTGTTAAAGGATTCCTTTAGTGATTTTTTCTTTTTTTTTTCTTGTCAATATTGCTTCTCTCTCTTTACGTGACCTATATTTAAGGATCTCAACAGATTGCTGGAAAATGCCTTCTTCCTTAGTAACTTCTGAGTATATTGACATTCCCTTACAAAATTAATTTTGATGGGATTATATATTTATTACCAAGAGGTCTTTGTTTTATCTAGTTATCTTGATCCTATAAATAAGAGAAGTATAACGAGAACATTTTCAGTGGTCTGAATTCGCATGCACATTTTTCTTCATATGCAAGACTGTTATACTCCAAAATAAATCATTTGTTTATATAACATCACATTGATACAATCGTCATAGCTATCTTACATGCTGATTTTTTGCAAAGGAGAACACATAAAGGTGTATATTTGCCTCTTAATTAACTATGAAGAGATCTGTCTCTCTGCATCAAAGGGAGAGTTCATCCCCAGGAGCTGATCAGTCGTGCATGCATGTGATTTCTGATATATAGTTTCTGAGTCATTTCAATTGAGAAATGTAAATATCAGTCTTTAGGAGACTAATTTCTGTAAGATTAAATTGAATTACCTATTGGAGGAAATGACATCTGGCTAGCACTCTATTTAATTCAGTCTGTCAGTGCATGTTTCAGAGCTCTGTGCTGGAGGTTGAGTTAGCCCAAGACTGATGGTCTCTGCTCTACTAATTGAATCCACTGATGGATAATTGAGCTCTTGACTACATCAAGTATTTTCTTTACCAGACCCTCCTCTTGCTTACTTGCTCTATTTGGTTAATGAAAAACATATTTCCTGGTGATTAGGAGGGGAATGAAAAATTTAAGGTCCCGATCATGGAGATGCAGAGTGCCTCCTCTCGCATTACCCTCACCAAAAAGTTGAGTGTGCTTGGCACATGTCAGGTGTGGCCCTTGATTTCAACTGGTTTGCTATGAGTCTTAAATCTCCCACAATGTGTTTTTAAAACATGTTATACAGTAAGTGGAAAACAGCTAATGTTAATGACACGTTAAGGCTGCCACATCAAGTGTTCCTGGTCTTGTAAAAACAAAAACAAGACTAGCTGCATGTATTAGCAGATTTGAAGTCTGCATTTGGAAAGGCCTCTAGGGTAGATTCTGGAACATTTCCTTAAAAAACATATCATGTCCTGTTTGGTCAATAGATCATATAATATACATAATTTACATTACATTATAAGATGGGATGACTCCTCTTTACCTGTTGAGTATGTAGTTTGATTGTTTCATTGTATTTCCCTCTCTCAGCCATAAGGGAAATTGATTTATATTTGGTAGGGTCTAGAATAACTAACAGAAGATCAAGATTTAATTTTACTATTAAAAAAGAAATATGAAATAGTGGGGATTTTTTCTAAGGCACACTTGGGAGCCTACTCCTCTAGGCTCGTCTAGACTGGGATTTGGAAGATGTCAGCTAACACCTGCTACCCGCTTAGGGTACGTCTTTGCTGCAGAATTAACATGGGTGATCAGCACCTGGGTTAGCCTAGTGTGGGTGTGAGCAGCCACACTGCAAAGCCTTACCTGAGTTACTGTGTCCTCACTGGTGCTGCACTCCCATTTGTGTGCTGCTAGGATTTCTTGGGGGTATATCCCATAGATCTTTGTGCTGCAGAAAGCTGATCTGCTCTGTGAACTGTGGAAAAACTTGTCTGTCCTGGGCACACAGGGAGGGACTTGTGGGAAGGCATTGGAGAACTATCAACACTTGAGTGATTTTAAGTGTAAACAAGGCAGCATAGTGTGCCTTTAGCACTTGTTAAACTGGTCCACCTAAAGCTTGTAAGGCTACGTCTACACTTGGAGCTGGGGCTGTGATTTCCAGCTTGAGTAGACATTCTTGTGCTAGCTCTCACTGAGTTAGCACACTAAAAATAGTAGTGTAGCCACAGCAGTGCAGGCAGTGGTGAGTAGAAGCACAGGCTAGCCATCCCAAGAATGTACCCATGAGGTCTGTGCAGGTGTGTACTCAGGGAGTATGTCTACACTTCAATTAGACACACGCAGCTGGCCTGTGTCAGCTGACTCAAGCTTGCGGAGCTCAAGCTAAGAGGATGTTTAACTGCAGAATAGCTGTTCAGGCTCCAGGCCCTGTGAGATTAGGGGGAGGGTTGTCCCAGAGCTCAGGCTGCAGCCTGAGCCCAAACATCAATACTGCAATTAAATAAGCCCACAGTCCGAGCCCTGAGAGCCCAAGTCAGCTGGCCCGGACCAACTGCAGGTGTCTAACTGCAGTATAGACACACCCAGGGAGGCTAGTTCATGCTGCTGCTCACTGCTGCCTGTGCTACCACAGCTACACTGCTATTTTTAGCATACTAGTGCAACAGCAGCTAGTACAAGTATGTCTGCTTGATCTGGGAATTACCCCATCTCCAACTGTAGCTGTGGACTAAGTGTCTTGCTCAGAAGCTAACTTCTGAAGCCACAAAAATCCCTGCACTTGTGAGCTGCATCACACCTTGCTCTGAGTCATTTAAGCCTCTCAGTAATAAAATCTCCTAAAAACCTACTTTTATTTGTAAATGGTGTCCATTTGCCTGGGGGTCAGTGAAATACAAGCCTGTAGTTCCAGGGAATCCCAGCATTTCAAACTTGATGTTTGAGATGAAGGATGGTCTTGTGGTTAAGGCACTAGACTGGAGATCTGGGTTCAAAACCTATGTGTGACCCTGGGCAAGTCATTTAAGCTATCTGTCTCTCAGTTCCACTTCTGTACAGTGGGGATAATATTTTCTTTGTCCATTTTGTATATTTACAAGATAAGCTTTTTACGGCCAGGACTGTATTTTATGGTGTGTGTACAGCACGTAGCACAATGGGGCCCTGATCTAGGTTGGAGTCGGTAGACACTACCATAATACTAATAAATAACAGAACCACTAAAGCAATCACACCTGGATGTTATAAAAACCAGATTTAGTTTTCAGTCTGACAAAAGAAACTACTGCCAGCATTAACAATTGTCAGCTTGTTTTCCCATCAGAAGTTCTGTATAGGAAACAAAGTAATCACAAAAAAGGAAGCGAAATAGTATGAAAAAAAAAAAAAAAACAACAAAACAAACCCATTGATAAACCTGTGGAAGTACTGCTGCTTACAGAATTTTAAAAAGCACATATAGGCAAATGCAGAAGTTTGTCTTATTAACTTATAAAGTAACTTGTTAACAACTTTCTTCCTTCCAGGTTTATACCTAGATTTAACGGTTTGTGGTACTTATATAAGATTGATGTCAGCAGCACATATAAACTATCACAATTTTCATTTGGAAAGAAAATGGGGACAGGTTGTTACAAGTTTTACTTTGTTTGAAAGCCCTGGGGTCTTTCTGCAGTAGTTACACAGATTGCTTTTGACATATGAGTTGCATTTGCTGATACCACTCATCGACCAGATAGGTTAAAAGTAGCTTCTATCATCCCTCTAGCTGTAGAGGTCACTGCACAACAAGAATTATACTTAGTGTTGAATTAATAGTTTCTGTTTTAGCCACTGTTGAGCAGACAGTTTGATGTTGTAGTATAAAGCGCCCACATTTAGCACTTGAAATTCCCCCCACATAATTTATGCTATATACTGTCCAGTGTTCTGTATTATTCATTATGTAAATCATATTGGAATGCAGTTTGTATGAAGGATACTATAAAGCTCTATAGTTATGTTATTGTATTGCTGTCTGTGACCAAATACTTTGAAAACCAGAGACAAAGTGGATGAGGTAAAGATATTACCTCACCCACTAGGTCTCTCTAATATCCTGGACCAACATAGCTTCAACTGCACTTGAAAAAAATAGGCACAATAGGGACTCTATGGACCAAACATTTCCCTTTGCTACTGAGGTGCAATCCCAGGGTAACTGAGGGCAGAATTCAATTCAGTGCTAGATTTTTCTTCTCACCTGCATGTATCTTTGATCTCACCTTGGGGTGAATATGTGAGAGGATTGTTTGTTACCTAGATGAAACGTGGCAAAAAAATCACCCTATATTAGCTCTGAGCTGTGTTTGGATGATTGCATGTTTGGTCTTTGATTTTAAACATGGGCACAAAGATTCCCATCTCTGTGCAAATATTTTAAAGCTGTCTGTGCAATTTAGAGCATATTCTGCACCTGGCTCTCCTGGGCAAGATGACAAGGAGAGCACTAATGTCTTTTCCACACATCACTGGGTGGAAGTCAATGCAGAATGTGGCCAATATTGTTCTCTACCAATGGAAACTTCACAGTGGATCCAGAAAGCCACAAGATGAGAACAAACTGGGCTTCAACAGAAATGGAGTTTGGGAGTTTGCTTTGCATTCAACAGAATAGATGTGCTTGTTTGAAGAGGTAAAATGTGTAAAAGCAGTATAATACTATGTTGCAGTGTTTGACAAAATGCATCTTTGTGCCTTATTTCTTATGCCAGTGAAACTGCTGACGCTCTTGTATACACTGCCCAAAATATGCAAGATATTTTGTCACCTGCTGGGGAAGTGCCAACTGCACAAGCGATGATTCCTAGGAGGAACTTTACCTTGTACAGTTTTCCGAAACTTTTCAGAATTTTTTTTAAATTTTGCTTTTATTAATTAGTCCTCTTTTTCAGGTTGGATTTGCCAATGTTAATTTATGAAGGTTGCAGTTTCCTGAAGGTAAACTGCACTGCTTGCAGCTTAAATCTCCAGGTATGTCCTTCACAGGCTGACCTTTCTCGCCTGGGCTCAGCCCTTGCCTCCCCCAGCTTAGTTCCTTTGTTTCTTCCGGTGTTTTCAGCAGTCTTCCTTCTTGGGCAGGGAGGCAGTGGAGAAGAGCCTAGATTAACTCACTCCCCAGCCTTAAATAGGATTTGCATATGGTGGGAATCCTTTGTTTCCCAGTTTCTCCCCTCCCCCCTCCCATGGAAAAGTATCAGCATTTCAAGATGGTATCCTGTACCAGGTGACATGATCACATGAGCCTGCAGTGTCAAAGAAGCATCCCAGGAAACTTTTCTCAGGAAGGAGGGAGAATAGTATCTTCAGAGTCCTATTGTCCTTCCTAATGGCCCATCCAGGCTGATTGCATACTGTCTGGTGGGTGTTCCAAGTGTACACACAGTTGTAATTGTTACATAATCAATATTCCTAATTTCAGATACAGAAATGATACATGCATACAAATTGGATAATCCCATTCAGTATATTATAACATTTCCAATGATACCTCACATGACTCATCTAGCATAAAACATATATTAGTTATGCCATATTCATATCATCATCATATTTCTATGAAGAATATGGGGCATAATGTCACAGGCCACAGTCCTCACAGGAAAGGCATAGAGCTTCAATTCAAGCTTTTATACAGATCACATTAAACGGGAGAGGAAAGGAAGAATAAGTAATCCAGGTATAAGGTACACCTGGAACTAAGCCACCGTAGAAACTCTGTGCACAGAACTCCCATTGAAGTCAACAAGAGTCCTGCAACTGAGGCAATAGCAGGATCAGACTCTGTGGTTTGATATTTAGGTATAGGTAGTACCAAGGGACAAAATTCTCTCCTGATATAATTGCATTAACTTCAGTGGAGATAACATCAGGAGAAAACCTCACCCAAGGAGTCTTGGAAAGTCTATCAAATTCCCTAACAGTCTCAGGCCTTGATTCTGTCCTTTGCTTTCCCTGGTTTTACACTGACTTCAGTGGGGTTTCACCAGTGGTCAGAATCAGTCCTGACCAGTAGGTCCTTTCCTAAAAGGACAGTGTATGAGGGGCTCCATTGCAGCAACTTCAAAGATACAGGTGGATGAGATACCCAGCTTTAACAAAAACTCACACAGTAAAATGAATAGCCACAGCTGATCCGAGAATGATTTAGAAGGACTAAGATAAAAGGAACTGCAAGTTTACAAAGCTTCCCTAAAATGCCTTCCTACTATCTGATGAAGATGAACAGACCCAATGTATTATTCACAATGCTGTCAGAGATGCCCTTAAGCCAAGGGAGGGAAACAGTCTTCAAATAACAATGCAAGAAAGCTGCTACTGAAGTGGGTTTCATTTAGGGGCACATGATGAGGAGCAGCATATGTGACTAATCATGAGATTCTAAGTGACATCTCTCTGGAGCTCTTGACTGAGGACAAAATAGTATATTCTCTCCAATGGTAACAAAGTTCCTTTTCTTGAAGGGGGACAGACGCTCATGGAACAAAACACTTTCTCAAATGCTCCAGGCACCTGGCCTGAGAACATTCTCTCTTCCCCGCCACCGCAGTAACACTGCCTTCTACAGAAGACTGAAAGGTTGTAAAAGGTTTAGGCCATTCGCCATACAGATGTGTAACCTTCTATCCTGGCATAATTCTTCCCCTGCCTATGTCATTGCTCATATTTCTTATTGCTACCCCCTTTGCTATACCAAAGATTCTCCCCTCGACACTTGCTTTATCCCCTTCTCCCACCTTCCTCTTTGAGTCCTCTTCCCTGTTTGCTCTTATGCCTCAAACTTCCACCCTGCCCCAGTGCACCAGGCCCCCCTTCTCTTTATTCAAATACCTCCGTAAAGTTCACTTTTTCCTTGAAGTCCACCAGGGCTAATATACTGAAGCCAAGGAATTAAAAACATCAATCAAAACAAAAAACTACTACTTGAGGAGACATCATTTTCCTGCAATGTATTAGCCTCCCACTGCATTTTGTGTCTGAAATGTGTTGTCTGATTATTTAGGGCCAGATCTGCTAGCCTTATTTACAGTGAGTAGTAGTACCTTACTCTGGAAGCCATCCCACTGAAGATCAATGGGATTACTTGTGCACTAAAGGACTGTACATCTTGAATAAGGGTGGCAAACTGAGCTGTTAGATTTTAAACTCTACAGGCAGGAACCATATCCTTCAGTGTCTGGTACAGCATAAAGCATGCCATTGGTGCTTTACAAATCTACCTTTTATACTGTGCTTTTCATGAATAGATCTCAAAGCATAATAGTAGCTCCAATGATATGAATGTGCATGTGTTTTTGTGCTGTTCCCTTCCCTGTGGTGGCACTTAATGGGAGCTATGCACATGAACAAAGGGAGGAAAAGACCCTGTAATAGTCAAACACTGGACATTCCCAGGAAGAGGGAAGAACTTCAACAATAATTGAAAGACAATTAATACTGACTTTTTAATATGTGCATGTAAAAGGCCTAGTATAATAGAGTCTGATTCTTGATTGGGGCCTCTCGAGGCTACTGCAATTAATCAATATTTATTCCCTCATATTATCCCCCAAATGTTTTCAGTCTTGCATTTCAGTTTCCTTCAGGAGAGAATTACCTTCTGCACCTGTATTCTTCCACTTAATAAGCTAGTTATTGTTTTCAAAAGACTGTTTTGTACTTTCAGGTCTTTTTTAAAGACACTCCTGGTTTTTAATTGCAGTAAGACACTCCAAGGAATGAATGATGGTGCAATGATTCATGCCTAGTGCTTTTAACATCACACCCTCAGCCTCAGGCCCAACACCACACTTGGCATGAATTATGACACTCTAATTCACACCCTGTCAAGTCTCATTACTGAATGAATAGATATTGAAACTAGTTAACTGTTTATGGGTAGACTTTATTTTAGCATAAGGTCTGAGTATATTACTAATCACTCACTTAGTTTTTTCATTACTGGTCTATCAGATGAAGTTGAGGTGGGCTTAGCTAATATCTATTTTGGGGTTGGAGATTTTAATGAGTCCTTGTATTAGGTTCCTGGAAGAGTCCTTTAACTGACACTGGCTCCGTTTTTAATTGGTGTTTTACCGCCTAATGATGGTCTTAAATTCTGTAAATGCACTTGTCCCAATTCCAAGGTATCTGCACCTCTCCTCTATAACATGCTGTGCACTTTATACCATTCTCTGTTCTCTGTCTGCCAGGCCTCTTGTACCTGGTCCAAACAAGGATATGCAATTCCTCCCAGGGGGTGCTACTTCTGACTATTTGTTTACCTGTCTAAAGATATGCAGTAATTACTCCTAGTGATATTAGTTCCTGATAGTTCATTAATGTTGAGTGACTTCCCCTCAGTCATTTCATTGCTTGTCTTGCTTCAAGAAATAAGTTAACCCCTTCCCCACAGTGGAGAACAATGCAAGGTGAGAGGAAAAACAATCATGCACAGACTTTCATAAAAATCAGAATTTTCTCAGTTTGCCACAGCACTTAGAAAGGCATCTTATTACCCTAATAAATAAGTGTGATCAAACAACTAAAGCAGGTTGCTGGGTTCCAGGATTCCTAGTACATAGTATTTTTATTAATATAGTTATAGTGCTTGTGAATGGCCTAGAAGAGAAAATGATTATTCCCTGGAAGCTCTGTGGACCAGATTCCCACACTGGTGATAAGATGTGGGGGATAGAACTTCCCACAATTTCTGTACAATCTTCTCTGGCAGGTGGAGTTAGGGGTTGCGGCTTATGGAGGAGATCTCCCCTGCTAACTGCCTGGATCTTGTGGATATAAAGTAAAGGGAACCTCCCTCTGTTCACACTTTGTAGCCACCCTGCAGGGCTCTGGTGATCCCCTTTCTCTGGCAGCAGCTGTACTGCTATTGGCATTAACAGCTACAGAGGGGACTAAGATGTCACTAATACAGCTCCAAGATCAATCCTACATACAAATCTGAGCAGGATGTAATCTGGGCATGAAGCAGGGACCCCAGTCCTTCCTTGGCTGCACTCTTTTATACTTCTGGGTGAGCCCACAGAAATCTGTGGTGCCCTTTATGCATAGAGCACTGCAAAGAGCCACACACGGAGGACCAATTTGCATACAGACTCAGGCCTTTGTAATGAGTAAACAGGGAGTTTCATTATGTTCCTCATTTGCAGACTGGTGAGAGAATCCATAAAAGCCATCCATATCCTCAGTATAAAGAAAGCTGTTAGATACGAGTTCTATAGTGCTGAGCCTCTCACAGTAAATTTATTCCCACTGAATTGAACTGATCTGCTTGTAGAGCCCACTGGTTTTAAGCCTCTAAATAAATAACAAGAAAAAA
This sequence comes from Trachemys scripta elegans, assembly GCF_013100865.1. NCBI lineage: Eukaryota > Metazoa > Chordata > Testudines > Emydidae > Trachemys > Trachemys scripta. The sequence continues at coordinate 50,766,716 of NC_048307.1, forward strand.
TATTTTGTTGTCTGAAAGTTCTGTACCACGGTACAGCACTGCTCTGGGCAGACCAGGGAGTCATAGACAGTGTAGGCCTAAAGCCCCTTCCACTGTGTCATTTTCTAATCATCTTCTTTGGGCCCATGTTTATAACAAACATACACTATTAATATTAATAAATAATAAACCGCATTCCTATGACACCTTTCAGAGGATCTCTAAGCACAAGGCAAATATTTTATTAAGCTTCACAGCACTCTTGATAGATGGGGAAACTGAGACAAAGAGAGGTGAAGTGACTTGCTGACAGCACGCCAGTGACAGAACCAGGAAGAGATCCTGACTCACCATTCCCTGCTTTCACCACTAGTCACACTATCACAAGGCACAGCTCTCATACAGTTTAGTCCTGATGGGAGAGGGAATAAAGCGATTTTGCAAAACAAAAAAGAAAAAAAAAAGTCTGAAGCAAATGTAGTAAATTCCAGCTCTACTGCTGGCTGCTACCGGTAAGTCTAACGTCTGTACCTGCCAAATTAGTCGAAACAATAGTTAAGAATAAAATTGTCCGACACATAGAAAAACATAAACCGTCGAGCAATAGTTAACATGGTTTCTGTAAAGGGAAATCATGTCTTACTAATCTATTAGAATTCTTTGAAGGGGTCAACAAACATGTGGACAAGGGGGATCCAGTGGACATAGTGTACTTAGATTTCCAGAAAGCCTTTGACAAGGTCCCTCACCAAAGGCTCTTATGTAAATTAAGCTGCCATGGGATAAAAGGGAAGGTCCTTTCATGGACTGAGAACTGGTTAAAAGAGAGGGAACAAAGGGTAGGAATAAATGGTAAATTCTCAGAATGGAGAGGGGTAACTAGTGGTGTTCCCCAAGGGTCAGTCCTCGGACCGATCCTATTCAACTTATTCATAAATGATCTGGAGAAAGGGGTAAACAGTGAGGTGGCAAAGTTTGCAGATGATACTAAACTGCTAAAGATAGTTAAGTCCAAAGCAGACTGTGAAGAACTTCAAAAAGATCTCACAAAACTAGTGAGTAAGTGATTGGACAACAAAATGGCAAATGAAATTTAATGTGGATAAATGTAAAGTAATGCACATTGGAAACAGGGCCGGCTTTAAGCCGATTCAGCCGATTCGGCTGAATTGGGCCCCGCGCCTAAGATGGCCCCGCAGCTGTCCACTCCGCCCCCGGCTCATTTCCCCCTCCTCCCCTCCCCTGAATGCTCCGCCCCCTGTTCCTCCCCCTCCCCTGCTTCCTGCGAATCAGATGTTCGCGGGAAGTCTGAAAAGGGGCAGGCGGCGGCAGCAACAGGTAAGGGGGGGGGCGCGAGGAGGGCTCCTGGGAGGCGCGGCGCGGCCCAGTCCGGCCCTGGCCGAGCGGCCCCGGCGGCTCTGGCTCCAGCCCAGCACGGGCCCCGGGACAGCAGCCCCAATTCCAGCCGAGCACCCCCAGCACGGCCCCACGGCTCCGGTCCTGGCCAAGCACCCCCGGCCCCGGCTCGGGCCCCGGGGCGCCGGCCCAGCCCCGGCCTGAACACCTCTGGCTCAGGCCCCGGGGCGCCAGCCCCGGCCCCAGCCAAGCGGGTGCCGGCCGAGTACCTCCGGCCCGGCTCAGGCCCCACGGCTCCGGCCCCGGCCGAGCACCTCCGGCCTGGCTCGGGCCCCGGGGTGCTGGCCCCGGCCGAGCACCTCCGGCCTGGCTCGGGCCCCGGGGTGCTGGCCCTCGGGCTCCGGCCCGAGCCCCTCGGGCCCCGGCGGCTCTGGCTCGGGCCCCGGCGCGCCGGCTCAGCCCCGGGCCGAGCGACTCCTGGCCTCCTGGCCTGGCCCTGGCCCCAGCGGCTCTGGCCCGGACCCAAACCCCGCGACCCCAGCCCGAGCGGGGCCCGATTCCTGAGGTCGGGGCTTGCCACCGCCCCCAGGAATCGGGCCCCCCTCTTGCTAAGGCCGGCCCTGATTGGAAAAAATAACCCCAACTATACATACAATATGATGGGGGCTAATTTAGCTACAACGAGTCAGGAAAAAGATCTTGGAGTCATCATGGATAGTTCTCTGAAAATGTCCATGCAGTGTGCAGAGGCGGTTAAAAAAGCAAACAGGATGTTAGGAATCATTAAAAAGGGGATAGAGAATAAGACGGAGAATATATTATTGCCCTTATATAAATCAATGGTACGCCCTCATCTCGAATACTGCGTACAGATGTGGTCTCCTCATCTCAAAAAAGATATACTGGCACTAGAAAAGGTTCAGAAAAGGGCAACTAAAATGATTAAGGGTTTGGAACTGGTCCCATATGAGGAAAGATTAAAGAGACTAGGACTCTTCAGCTTGGAAAAGAGGAGACTAAGGGGGGATATGATAGAGGTATATAAAATCATGAGTGATGTGGAGAAAGTGGATAAGGAAAAGTTATTTACTTATTCCCATAATACAAGAACTAGGGGTCATCAAATGAAATTAATAGGCAGCAGGTTTAAAACAAATAAAAGGAAGTTCTTCTTCACGCAGCGCACAGTCAACTTGTGGAACTCCTTACCTGAGAAGGTTGTGAAGGCTAGGACTATAACAGTGTTTAAAAGAGAACTGGATAAATTCATGGTGGTTAAGTCCATTAATGGCTATTATCCAGGACGGGTAAGGAATGGTGTCCTTAGCCTCTGTCTGTCAGAGGATGGAGATGGATGGCAGGAGAGAGATCACTTGATCATTGCCTGTTAGGTTCACTCCCTCTGGGGCACCTGGCATTGTCCACTGTCGGTAGACAGGATATTGGGCTAGATGGACCTTTGGTCTGACCTGGTACAGCCTTTCTTATGTTCTTATGCTTCACGTAAAATCACCAGTACATCAGCCCTATTGATATTTACCCCACTCAGCATCATTCCAGAGTGTTCACTCTGGAGTAGTACATATCTAGGGTGAGCATATTTCCCTATGCTGAATACAGGACACATGGTAAAATTTCTCATATTCAAGCGAGTTCAACGGCAATCAATCAGAACTATGCAGTACAAACATTCAAATTAACATCATGTTAACTGAGCCCCTGTTAAAAAGAAATACTGCGTAGTTGTATTATTTTTATTTACCTTCTTATCTTTAAGAATTTAGGGTTTACATGGGGAGAGGTGACACACACACACACTCCCGTACACATCGCTCACATCGGGGTGGGAGGGGGGACCGACTGACCCGACCCTCCCCGTCCGGCGCACCGCTCCAGGTACCTGCCACCGCATCTTCCCGAGGCAACATGTAGGGGGCACGCAGGGTCACATGACTCCCCCCCGACCCCCTACCAGGGTTCACACCAGAATGTGGCCAGCAGCAGCCTTTCAGCATTGTGAAGGAGGGAAGAGACGGGAGCTGCTTCCAGCCGCAGTGGATGGAGGAAGGGATGACCTGGCCTGTGTCTTTGCAGAGCTCATCTCTTCCTGCCCCCGCCCCACCCTCCCCTGTGGCTCTAAGCAGCTTGTCCCATCCTGTCCGCACCATGTCGAACGGCAGCTAACACCTCCAGGCTGCTGCTGGCCACAGACATAACCCAGCTGCCTCTTGTCCCCCAGTTACAGCATGGGCAGGAAGGAGTTAAACCCTACGGATGCATTGTGCACCAGAGCCCAGGGAATCTCACTGCAGGGGCTTCAGTGAACCCAGCCAGAGAGGTGACTCAGCAGAGGAGGGTGCCTAGAGGATAGAGCAGCCCCACGCTCCCTGAGAGCAGGACCCAGGGCGGGGCGGGACGAAGAGGGTGCTGTGCCTCTGCCCGGGGGGCTGCTGTGGAGCCTGCAGGGTCAGGGCGCGAACAAGCTGGAAATCGCTTTTCCCCCCACTCCAGAGCTTAGCTGAGGGGCGAAGAGGCTTCCCCATGCCAGCACTGTGTGGGCTTTGGCACATGCAGGGCTTGGCTCCTCCTGGCCAGCACCCCAGGATGGAGGATCTTGAGCTTTCCCGGGGCACTGGCCCAGCCAGAGGAGATGGGGAAAGGAAGGAGCCTGCCTGCCAGGCTGCTGGTGAGCCGAGCACTCCGACCAGGGGCTGGTTCTCCAGCACTGGGAGTGGGACACGCCCTGCCGGGGGCGTTATGGAGGAGCAGTAGGACTGGAGGGGGTGTGAAAGGACAAAGCAGGGAGAGGACAGCAAGAGAAAAAAAAGTGAAAAATCAGTCTCAGTCTATCATGGGGACTGGAGCAGAACTGGAGTCCTGACAGAGGATTCCAGGGGAACATCACTGCTCTCCTCCAAGCATGGACGTTACTGCTTCATTCAAATTTTAGTCACTTATTTTCTTCTTGTTTCATATTGCAGCTGAATTTCTCACATCTTGGGTTTTGAAGCTGCAGGAACTGGTCCCAGCCATTTCTCTCCTATAACATTGCCCAGGAGCTCTAAACAATCAGAGCCAAAGAAGAGGTGAGCTTCACCATTAACATGGGCCACAACTGCTGGCATTCCAAATGCCCCAAATTTCAGTCCCTCCTCTGTTGTCTCCTTCAGATGATTCTTCACCTCAGCATGTAAAGGGCCGATGGGTGGACAGCAGAGGCGACATGTAACCGGCCGCCAACTGGCGCCTGCCTGCAATCGCCAGCCACCGCAGCTTGCAGCCAGTGCTGGCCAGAAACGGGATGGGGGGGCGGGCCCTGCTGGCCAAGAGCCAGCACACAGCAGGGGCTGCACTGACGGACCAGCAGGGGAAGCGGCCAGCCCCATGCATGGCAGCTTTGCCCTGCCACCAGCCTTGCACACCCGTTGGCCACTGGCCCCCACCCTCACTCACGCTGGTGGCTGGCGAGCAGGGATCCGGCCAGCAACAGGACCCACCAGTACTGATAGGGAGGAGACAGAAAATATGTGACAATTTGTCCGTTTTTAAGCAAAAGTCGAGACGCCTGCAGGAGGGCTTAAAAACGAGACATCTGGTCACCCTATCAGCAAAAGTGATCAGCAAAACAAGGGTCTGATGAAAAGTAGGCCTCTTAGGAGTAATTGCAACTTCAGATCTGAAGAGTTCAACTCATAGCTGAATGAGTGTTTGAAAGCCTACATCTTTAATGAGGTGAAGTTTTAATGCAGTAATTTGCTTTGAGCAAGTTATTCTAGTGAAGTTTACTGTAGCTATTTAAATGTTAGAACATTTCTGCAAGCTGATTAGCAGCAAAGGCCAACAAGCACCATCATGAAAATGTCTTTGAAACACTGGTAGCATAATCGTTGTAAAGTCTAATCAGGATTGCAAACCTTGAGACAATAAATTGCAGACAATTCAGAAATTCCTCCATGTCAGAAGTGGTTAACGTGTAGTGTTGTACATGGGAGCCAAGCAGAGGTTGTAGTACAGAAGATCATACAATCCAATACTGATAAAATAGATCTTTTCAGGGGAGTAACTCAAATATTCCAAGCCTAGGATTTATCCGTGACACACGAAGAAGTCATATAATGAGTGTCTGAAGTAGTTTCAGGTGGGGAGAGCACTCCCTAGGTCTATTTCTCCTTTCAGTGTTCATTAAGTAATTTTCTTCAGACCAGTCCCAGATCAATCCCAGAATGGAGTTGCTTGCCTTATCTAGATGGATACTAGTGTTGCCCATCTACAGGATTTTATTGGTTAAATGATTCTAAAATAGACAGAAAAATAAAAGTTACTGGATGGCTCAATGGGAGGCTGGGGAAACTCAGGACTTCACAGGATCAGACCCAAGGTCCCTTGAAAAGTGGCACGGCATTTGATATTAATTAGCTTGTGTTTGTACAGTGCTTTGAACATGTACAGACCTATGTAAGTGTTCAATAGTGTTGACTGGGGAGCCCACTATAAATCAAGTCACACCAACTACATTAATGCAACACGAGTGCAAGACATTAGTGCAACGCCAACTGAAATTTTTCTTCTCATTTAATTGAAAATTCATCTCCTATAAAAAAATATGGATGCTGAAAAAAGAATCTGCTTCTCTTAAATGGCTTCCAAGTTGGAGTTTTCAGCCATGACTGAGGCTGATTAAATGAGAGAATATTATGAATTATTGTTATTTCAGTAGCACATAGAGATCCCCACTGAGATCAAGACCCCATTGTGCCAAGCACTGTACAAACGCACAGTAAGAGAGTGTGTCTCTGTCCCAAAGATCTCCTGCTCCAAATAGCCAAGATATAGTATAGGTCAGAGAGGTGATGTAACTTACCCAAAGTTAGATGGCAGGTCACTGACAGGGCTGGAAATAGACCTGAATCCCAATCTGGTGCTCTAGTCAGGTTTAAGAATCAATGAAAATATAATAAAAACAACTTTTGAATTAGTGGGAGAAATATTAGACCTTCTTTCTCCCTAGTGGGTTCTGTCTCCAAGTGCTTTTCATTACAAAAGGTGTATGGGGGCGGGGGGGGGGGGGGGCGCGGAACAAAGGGGAACATTTAACTTGTTTTTACAAAAAAATAGAAAACTTTATCTACTGTTAAAAGTAATCACTGTTTGTACATTATACATCACTTTGTGTATGGTCAGTTTCATTATTTCCCCTGTAGAGACCAGTTAAATTTCACCTGTTTGTCTGAATCTTTCACATAGTAACAGAGACAGACAAAAACACTTTAAAAAAAATAAGAGCATGTGGTTGTAAAACCTAAAAAAGTATCAGTGTGGATTTAGAGGCAGGCAAAGTACCTAAAGTGACTAAGTTTTTTAACTGACTAGATTTCAAGTTGGCAGTGTCCCTTTAAAATATGACCAAATAATTGTAATCTTAATGAAACACGCAATGACATGAATTAATATAGACTAATTCACATCTAACTATATAAGAATTTACTTGGCTAATGTCTTTGTGATTAACACTGCACTAGGCAGTTACTGCAACACAGTTCATGCCCCACTGTTTCTTATTACACATATAAGTAGGAAAAAGCTTTGGGGTTTTTTGCTATTTTCTAGTCGATATAATAAATTGCTATTTTCACGCATAGAAAATTGGAAAAATGAAGATGGTCAATTTAGTTTGAATATAATAATCGAATGACGCAAAACTTGATTTTCATAGACAAAGTTAAATGGCATTTTTGGGCAGTAAAGCACTTGTTTTAATCCTGTGTAAAATTGCTCTATAAAGTGGAGCTCTGGTAAGTGCCAGAGAACTTGCGTAAAAACGTTTACAATAGATTATGAGAATTAAGTGTTCATGAAAGATGCCAGATTGAAAACACTAGAGTTTTCTATTTAGCCCCAGAATGAGTAAAGCACTCCTAGGCCTTGTCTACATACAAAAGTTGCACCAGTTTAACTTAAATAGGGTTTTAAACTGATTTAGTTAAACCAGCGCAAGTTTGTATGTAGACAGTCTTATTTCAGTTTAACTTAACCCATTTTTTGCCTTATCCGCAAAACAAAAATGTTACTGAATTAGCTGACATAATGTTGAGCACCACTTATCAGTCAGCATAGAACAGAATAAGCTGTACTCAGCATTATGTCTGTCAATCACGACTAACTCCTGGTCCTGATCAACACTGACTGTTAGGTCAGGTAAATATCATCTCAACTAATTCAACAGCTCACAACTCTGCTCAAGCACAGAAACACTTTGCACAGCAGACAAGTCTTAAGGGGAAGACTGTAGTGAAGGGACTTGTCTACATGAACACTTAGTTCATGGCAAGCTAGGGTGTAAATCTATCCTGCTGTACACAATGTGTCTGTGTGGACCCAGGTGCTGCACATTAAAAGTTCCTTAGTTTAACCAACTCCCATTTCAAAGCAGGGTAGATCAAAGTGCATTAGAGAACTTGTAGTGTACAGCAGCTGGATCTACACAACCCCTTAGTTCACAATCAGCTGGAGTGTAAATCTACCCCACACTAGGTGGCTGTACTCTAACTGTTCATACAGGCCCTAAGTCTTCATGGCCCATCATCATTCCTTGCACTTGCTGTGGAAGATTCTGCCCACGAAGTGGCCTGAGGCCAACAAATTCATTTCATATTCACATACAACCATTGGATAGGAACAACTTTCATTCATTACCAACCAAGCTTATGCCAGAGCTTGCAACTAAAACCAAAATTTCACTTCTTCATAAGATATGCTTTTTAAAAAAAGATATCATTTATTATCTTCTTCCCCTTTCTACTTTCCAAGTGCTTTCATGGGTGCTGTCCAGATGGTGTTGCATGGCAGAAGGGTGCCATTAGGAAACAGGGAATTAATTCATTTTGCATTATGCCTGTGTTATGCTATCAAAAGCCACAAAGGCAAATGAGAGATAATGGTGAGCTAATGCTATCAAATTTTCTTTCTAATATTTTCCTCTTAATTTTTTTTCCATTTTGTGGTAGAGAGGGTTTCTGGGAAGGAGAAATTCACGCTCTCTATTAAATGTTCACTATTATTCACTTCAAAACAGAAAGTAATTTCCCTTGTGGGAGAGAACAGAGGTGGGACGCTAGGTTAATGCACTAACCTTGCAGCCTAAGAGACCTATATACTAATCCAGTTAAGTGAAGAAGAGCTTGATGGTCTCAGTCAATTCCCTTTCTTACTCACTTGTTCACACTGCAAAACCAATCAACATTACAGTATTTTCTGCTCAGGAGCATCTAAGGACTGAAACAACATGGCTTTTGTATTGAGGCACTCTGACAGAGCTGGATGGAAGAAACTTGCACTATATATGGCCATTTCTATTAGTCATGGGTTTTCCTGAATCCCAAATAAAAGCAGCAGGAGTGGATAGTGGGCAGGGATGAATTTAAAGGGGGAGAACAACCTGCCTTAAAAAAAATAAAAATAAAAATAACACTAGAAAACTGTCCAAACATTGTGGAAGAATTTGGGGGGTGGATCTGTAGAAATGCATGCTCATAAATGCATATGCAAGTTTGTACACACAATTATTGCAGTTACACATTGATCATACAAATTGCACATGCAAGTAATCAGACAAAAACCTAATTAGTTAATTCTGCATATACAATTAAAAAAAAAATCTATCCCTTAATGGAAAAATAAACCCCAGAATCATCATATGCAAGTTATAGCTTTAAGAGGGACTTGTCAACTGAAACAAACTAGGCCAGTAAGAACTATAAAAAAAAATCCCTGTTCAGACACCACAGAGATGTGCACAGTATCAGAACTCAGATAAACAGATATGCTCTTAGCACAAATTAAATAGACCCATCTCAGAATAAAAAAAAAAAATGAGATCACAGGAACTGCTTCACCCATCACTGAAATGCAGACAAATCTGGGATGGAACAGAGCAGATGTTTAAGAAGGCACAGAAACACCTACTTTTTCATGGCAGGCCCCGAAGAACCCATATAGAAACTGCAGGATGTAGGCAGAATGTAGTTACACAACTGGATGCTGACCAAGGAGCTTGAAGTTCAAGTGCTTAGTCTTGTGAAATGTGCAGATAGATTTTTAATAGTGGCCAGTCTTGTATCCCATGGGAACACTTCCATCAGCCCCAAACCAACTAACATCATACTATTATTGATTCAACGTGAAGACTACCACCTACTGAATCATCTGCACTTACTGCAATATCATGGGTTTTCACATCAAAACACTAGCTTAAACAGGTGACTACAGCTCATGGTAAACGTCTGGAGCTTCCCCGAAGCACATCTGATCAGGTTATTCTGAATCTAAAGAAGCTTTCTCTACTACCCCACCCTATTTATTTGCTTTTAATTGAACACTCCTGTGAGTATGCAGAGCTCTCTAAAGAAATTCATCCTCCACACAACTTGGCGCTACTTCACTCATATTTCACCAAGACCACTGCTACACAGACTTTCACACAACTCATTTACTCACTGAAATCATTCCTGGCTGACAGTCTATCAGAAAATTTATATTAACATTTTACTACTCTCCTGTTTTGCTTGCATAGTTGGTGAAGAGAGACCTTTCTAATTTTATAATTTACTTGAGCTTTGCTATTCTCTTAAATTCATACAAGATTAAAAAACACTTTCAGAAACTGAGCCCTTGCTGGGAGACTCATTCCTGGTTGATCTGACATTTTTGAACTCACAGCTTTACCAGTGTAAATAATTGTGGGTGCAACTGTTGTTGGCATCCTTTCATCTATGAGAGGCAGTGGGAATTGCAGCCTATGATGTAGATGGTTTGCAATGTCTTATGTGACTGAATAGTCCAATCCGAGATTTGCATGATCTTTGGCAGTTATTGCAAATATATGTCTCTATCTTGGTTGGGAGCTGCTTGCTTCCTATGGGCTCTTTTCTCTTCAAACTGTAGGAGCCAACTTCTGTCATGGACTTTGATACCCTGATGGAAATGATGACACCACTTGTTAAGATCATTTGCCAAGATTTCCCATTGGTCAGGATCAATTCCAAATTCCTTCATATCTCACTTGCATGTGTCTTTATAGCGAAACGTGGGATGTCCTGTTGTTCTTGTTCCCTCTGATAGCTCCCCGTATAGCATGTCCTCGGGTATGCGTCCATCTTCCAACCTACTCAGATGGCCCAGCCAGCGCAGTCATCTTTGCTTGAGCAGGGCTGTCACGGTTGGTAAATTTGCCTTTTGAAGCACCTCTGCATTGGTGACTTTATCTTGCCATATGGTGTTGAATATACAGTGTAAACAGTGTAGGTGGAAACTGTTTAACCTTTTCTCCTGCTGAGCATAAGTTGTCCATGTTTCCCCAACATACATGAGTGTGCTGAGGATGCAAGCTTGGTCCACTAGCATTTTGGCCTTGATGGTAAGCTTTGAGTTGTTCCATGCTCTTTTAATTAGTCTGCTAAAGTTGGTGGCAGCCTTTCCAATGCGAACACTTAGTTAGGGTTACCATTCGTCCGGATTTACCCGGACATGTCCTCCTTTTGTGTGCTAAAAATAGCGTCCGGGGGGAATTTGTAAAGCACTCACAATGTCCGGGATTTCCCCCTCCCCCGGCAGAGCGAGCGGCTGGGAGGGCTGCAGGAAAGTCCCGGGCTGGACTCCGGAGCAGCTTCCTCCTCCCACCCCCCCCTCCCTGCATTCTGAGCCGGCCGGCAGCTCCTCCTCCTGCAGCCCGCTCCGGCAGCCCTGTGCAGAGCCAGGGACCGGGTTTTGTGTTGTGCAGGGGAGCTCAGCCATGTGTCCGGCTGGCACAGAGCCCAACACCCTGGTCTGAGCAGCAGGGTAAGGGGGGGCAGGAGAAGGGACAGGGAGGTTCTGGAGGGGGCAGTCAAGAAACGGGGGGGGGGGG
>NC_048307.1:50778348-50796915 GCF_013100865.1 Trachemys scripta elegans
GGGGGGGGGCTGTCAGGGGGCAGGAGTGTGGAGAGGGATCGGAGCAGTCAGGGGACAGGGAGCAGAGGGGTTTAGATGGGTTGGGAGTTCTGGGGGGGGCTGTCAGGGGGTGGGGAGTGGTTGGATGGGGTGTGGAGGTCCCAGGGGTCTGTCTGGGGGTGGGGGTGTGGATAAGGGTTGGGGCAGTCAGGGGACAAGAGGCAAGGAGGCTTAGATAGGGAGTGGAGTCCCGGGGGGCAGTTAGGGGCAGGGGTCCCAGGAGGGGGCAGTCAGGGGACAAGGAACGGGGGGAGGGTTGGGGGTTCTGGGGGGGCGGGAAGTGGGAGGGGCAGGGGCGGGGCTAGGGCGGGGCTCCTCCCGTCCTCTTTTTTGCTTGTTGAAATATGGTAACCCTAACTTAGTTCTTCATCCAGTGAGAGATTGGTGGTCACTGTAGAATCTAGATAGCTAAACTTTTGGACTACTTCTAGCAGGTTTGCATTTAAGGTAATTGAAGGATCCTGTGGAACCCCCTGTCCCAATATAGCCATTTTCTTAATGCTGATGGCAAGAGCAAATGCCTGACAAGCACTTGAAAGGCGGCCCATGAGTTCTTGTAGTAGATCTTCATCATGGGCTATGAGGACAGCATCATCAGCAAATAGAAGTTCCCTGATTTGCACCTTTTTGACTTTGGTTTTTGACTTAAGTTGTGACAGGTTGAAGAGAGTGCAACTATGAACTCACAATTATTTGTGAATGCAGTTACTGTCACTGCCTGATAATGTTGGCACAGTCAAGTACAATACTTAGACCTGTAAATGACATTAAGTTTTACCAGAATATAGTTACAGTGCAAAAATTGGGTCCAGGTTTTGATACCTAGCCCTAAACATCTGAAATAAATTTGCTTCCAATCGCTGTTTTTGTTCTCCATGGGCAAATTTCACTCCCGTAAAGAGGGGCCAACACTTGGCATAGGCACTACTGACATCCTATTTTGAGGACAGAATGGTGGTGGATACACATTGTTCTGTCTTCTCTGCACCGGGGGGTGTTTCCATTGTGAACAAAGGGAGTTACTCTATCCACTAATCATCTGTGTAGTGGAATTTAAAAAACAAAAAGATGCCTTTTGGTAGCCTCACTCTTTTCATTTAGGGTCTTGGGCTTCAGCTCTTCCTTTTTGTCTCTGTCTCTCCATGATTCTTCCAAGAATGCACATTACTTTTAGTGTGTATTGATTAACCAAAATCCCACTGTGAATTAGGACATCACTTCATCTGCATGAGACAGTCCAGTTAGAAGAAACTGCTGTTAGGACCTGTAATCTCCCTCTCACAATGCTACCTGCCTGGAATGCAACAGTTTGCTGGAAAGGCTGTTCAAGAAACTCTGATTTCCAACCAAATAATGGATTTCCAACAGAGATTCTGGTGTCCTGGCGAGTCAGCCCTAAAGACCTTCCTTTTCAGCCACTCCTACCACCAAAAGTGGGATCCTGTTGCCAATTATGGAGGATTCTGCAGGAGTATGGATCATCCCAGAAGAGGGAAAGTGAAAGGCAAAGCTGCCAAACTGTAGATGAAATTCACCCTCTGTAGAGGGTCAGTAGAAGGGGTGTACCATTTAAGTCCTACTAAATGCTAGGCTTCACGTGGGACTTAAAGGTGCATAGGCTTTGACCTCTACACAAGGTCAAATTTAATCTTGTGTGAGGGACAATGTCAGCCCCAATGAATGGAGGTGTAATTCCTGTGGATGTCAAGTGGAGTTTTTCCATTTGTGACAGTACCAAGCTTGGTCATTTAAACAGATTGCTAGGAGCTGGTTACCAGCCTCAAATCAATTAAAACGTTACACAAATATATAACACAACTGTTTACAAATCTCCATCTTTATGGCATAACAGGGACCTTGACTCTAAATCAGTTGTTGGAGTTTAGTTGAGGAAGTTTATCATCAGTTAAACTGACAGTTGTTAATTAAAGAAATGGTGATTTTACAATTACCTTTCTAACTAACCCAAAAGCCAGGCTTGAAAACATTCCAACAACAGAAGTACATGAAGACATTTTGTGATTTGACAAGACTTTGAACCTGGTTCTGCTCTCACTCACACCAGAGTAATTTTGGAATAACTCTCGGAAATTGGTGAAATTAGATCAGTGTGAGATCAGTTTGAAAACCCGAGTTCAAAATTAAGATGTACATTGAATCCTTCTCTCAAGGCTAAGCTATTTTCAGCATTACATCTTCCAGACAAATAACAATGAGTGACTTGAATAAGGGGCTTGTCTGGCTGGTTATTAATTACTTGTTCCTTTTCCCTGTCTTTATTCCCTGCCTAGAGTTTTTCCTATTTAATGGAAATAAATCTGAATATTTACGTAGAGAGATTTTCACACTCAAATATGCATGACCGCTTACATATAGACTAATTGGACAGTGGTCATTAACACTGCTCTACACAAAAACAAATACATTACCCATAGAGATCTGATCAATAGCTCCCCACTGCTTCACAGCTTTCTGAAGGGTGCCACATGGAATCTGCACCCAGCTCAGCAATCTCTGACTACAGTCAAGTCCCCAGAGGGTCCAGTGACCCTTCTCCAGCCCCATCAAGTGCTTTTTCATCACTACACTTCTTGAGATAGAGTGGATTGCTCAGTTTGCTGAATATGCCTGGAGGACAAAGATGCACTGAGTTGGGATTAACGCTGGTTCAGCTAGAGAAACCTATAACCCTCTAGACAGTAAGTGCAGAAAGAGTTGTGAAAAAAAAAAATTAAACTAAAGATCACATAGCTACTGTTTGAGAGTCAAGGCAATTTACACATTGGCATCCCTGGTAACAGTACGTTTTCTAAAACAAACCACAGATTTAAGAAGAATAATCAATTACTGTATAAGGGATGTCTATTAAGTCAACAGAGCATGAAGGGGAAAATTATGGCCGCCCTGCACAGGACCATCAGAGAGGGCAAAGTTCGCCAAGAGCTCCATCCCCACCTGTGCATCTGCACAACAGGCAGACATCGTCTGGCTAGATATGATCAGGAATAGCAGGAGGTGGAGGGCAGCCCAGCCAATATTGCTAGGCTGATGGCAATTCTCTAGCCCCAGAGATTTTCAAAGACACAAAAGGCATTGATGCACCCAACTCCCATTGAAAGTAAATAGGAATTGGGTGCATAGGTCCTATTGGTGTAATTGAAAATCTCCCCCTAGGTCTGTAGCATAACAGAGGCCTGATCTAAAGCCCACTGAAGTCATCTTTCCATGGAATTCAATGGCCATTATGTTTGCTCCTGGCTGCCACATGCAATACGCCTTCAGTAACCCCCACTGGAATAGCAAATTAAAATTTCCTTATTCCATCCCACCCACACAGCTCTGTCTCCCAGGGCCATAAGAGACTCCCACTTTTTAATCATTCCTTATATAGCAATCAATACATTTCTCCCATACCATGTTTAGTGAAAATCATTTATGACACTTTAAAGACCTGTGTTTACATTGTGAGTATTTTCAAGGAAAATACTGGTCACAGGGCAAGTGTCACCATGCTGCGTTTACTGGTGCTGTCAGGGTGAGTGCAGCAAGGAAGATATGAAAACTGAAATGTGGATTAGTGAATTTGTAGTTAAAGCAATTAATTGAGAGCCAGGACCTGGTGAGCTCCAAACCTAGCTCTGATACTGATGCCCTCTGTGGTCTTTGTTGAAAGCGGATGTAATGAGCTGCACACAGGAAGCCATTTGCTGTGCATATTTTTTTACTGATCCTACAAAACTCAAGAACTAGGCCACATATTCTTGAGTGCCATCTACTGGCACAGTATCTATTAACTGTTTAAGACTGTTAAAATACAGTAGAATCCCTATTTTATGAACTAATTGGGGATTGGGGCATTCATAAAATAGAAACATTAATGAAATTGCACATCTCAAAATTAAAGTAGGCACAGTGCATAAGTTGCAATATGCTGCATTGCATCACTTTCTTTTTGTCCTTCAAACTATTGAAAAAAGTGATTTTCTGTGCACTGACGGTATCAGACTGTGAAGGGATGTCAACTTGTTCTTCATCAACATCACTTTTGTTGTGTGATTCCCTCCCCCCCCCCACCATAAAAAATGGTTCAGATAACTGGTTGGTTGTAAGATTGATGTTTGTAAGGTTCTACTGTATATACACAGACAGGTCACAGCCTTCGAAATGTCACTTGACTTTTCTTCATCAGTTTTCATATCTGTGAACTGGGCGGGAGGCAAGGGAGGTGTAAGAAGGCCTACTGTCACAGAAGTGTTGTGAGGAATTATTATATGTAAAGCACTATGCAGTAAAGCAGATATGTAAAGTGTTATATCCAGTAAGTGCTCTTAAGCCATTGATGGAGTTTGAATAATTAGTAATTGTAATGATTATTAATGGATATCTATTATGTAAAATTGTTATTAACATTATATATTTAACTCTTGGTAATACAGAGATCATGTTAGGGACCATCCATACACAATTATGTGCATGTATTGTGCAAAAAGAGAAGCCTCCCCACTTGTTACAATTATCTGTAAAGTGGAAGAGTTTCAGTACGGTATTATCAGTTCCGCTTTAATTTATTATTCAGTGTTCTTGGAGCCTAAGGGGCCTATTAACAGGAATTGACTTCTATTCCACAGATCTATAATAATTCTGTCATCAAAGCAAGTCAAGCGCTAATATCATGAAAATAATGTTCAAACCTCCTTTGATCTCCCATTAGAAATCATCAGGGGAGGAGCTGAATTGGAAAAAAAAAAACCTTTCTAACACAAAGAGAAAACAACCTTTGTGAGCAGACCAAAAGCTAAGAGATGGCAGTCAGATATTTTTCTATATTAGTGTCTACCTCTTCCAACCCAGGATTTTCACAAGAATGCTCTCTTTGTCAGTTCTACAAGGGAGCAAGTATAGGAAAGGGTGAAAGCTAACAAAATAAACAAACACTGAGTGCATCCACTTTCTTTGGAGGCCTCAGGGATAGCTAGATCTATAATAGCACACCTTTAAGGAACCGCCAAATGGAAAAGGCATATATATTTAAATATTAATAATTTTTTACTGCTGCACAGACTTAGAGGCAGCTTCACTCACTCCACAGTAAAGAACTGATCCTAGCACCAAGGGTATACCCATCATTATCCTCCTAATGCCATAAGAATATTGTTTTTCTTTTCCTTTTATTTGTATGTTAGGAGCTCTCAAGCATGTCATCTCATATGCCTGGCAATGTGAATCCCTCTGGAGGCTTTGGCCCATCCCTTCATACGGAGTAGCTGTTCTACCATATCATCACTCCCTGCCTCCTCATATAGATGCTGTTGCTGCTAAAGTCACCCTGCAGCTGCAACCTTGTGCCTAAGTTAGGTGATTGTAGGTACTGAAGCATGGCATTAATTGGACCCTTCCACTCCCAGTTTGAGGGCAAATGGGTTGCCTCTACAATGCTTCTGGCCCATGCTGGGCAAAGAGTGAGAAATCTGACTTATTTCTGAACATGCAGCTGCTGCAGCTAATGCATAGCACCATTTGGAAGACCCCTGGTTGTGCCTATTCTATACTGTGGGCTAGATCCTCCGCTGGTGTTTTTTGATTTAGCTCCATTGAAGAGGAGTTACACCAGCTGAAGATCTGGCCCAGTAACTTACATTAAAGTCCTTTCCTCCTCTTAATAATTATAATACAAGTAGAAAGGGGCTTGAGCCACAAAGCACAGATCCAAATGACCCAAAGGGCAGATCTGGGGCTTTGGTTTATTCCCATCTCTGCTTTAAAGGGACAGGGATTAAAATTAAACCTTTGGAAAGGAAACAGAATGAATTTTAGTTTGAATCCATCTATCCAGTTGTTCTGGTAAGTCTGCACAGGCATTCAGGCTGAGAGTTTCTCCAAATCCAACTGCAAATCAGAGAAAAGGGGAATGGAGAACCTGAAGAATTGTGGGGGCTGAAATTGCTTCTGTACATTTTTTAAATGCTCTAGTTGTTTTGAAAAAAGCACCGTGACTGCCTGGGAACAAATGCAGCTCACACTGTAAACCATAGTTGACATGAGAACATTATGTTCCGTCTCTTTCTGAGAATCTCACCCCCTCTCTGTTCACATCTTTTCCCTTTCCACTTTTGCTTCCAAGGCTCCATTTCTCTTTCAGCTCTCTGATCCCAGTTTCCTGAGTGTAGGTCTGTCTCTCTTTCTTCTGCACTCTCATACACTCCTTCTTGGTGATCAGGCATCCATCTCTCAGAGATGCTATGGGGCCCATCTGTTGTATGTTCAACTTCTAGGTGACTCACCTCTCATCTTCAGGAAAATTCCATTCTCAAGGATCCTATTCTTCCTCAGACTTTGCATCCCTGGCTCCCACCTTTCACACTCTTGCTTCTAGGGGTCCCCTTCTTTGTCTTAGTTCAAGGAGACCCCCCCTTTCGCTGTTTCCTGGGGCCCTGTCTTGCAGCTTTCAGGAACCACATCTCTTTCATACTATGTACAGGGGTTCATCTTTCTCTTTCTTTGGGCTTCTGCTTTCTTTTCTACCTTTTCTTCAGGTGCTTTCCTTCCTTCCTTCCTTCCACTACTCTATACTAAGCTAATCCAGAACATCTCTATTACATAATCATGCTAGTCAGATCTCTGCTGATCCCACTACCAGCACCAATTTTTGCCTCCCCCACTTCCTGGTCCTGGCTTTTCTTGCAGTGCATCTGTTTGTTTCACGTTCTACAATGTAACCCATCAGTCTGAGCAGGAAATTCTTTTTCCACACAAAGCTGTAAAAGGGACATGGTTACATTCAAGTTACAATCCAATATGATTCTGACTGCGGCTGTTGAGCTTAAAGCCTGCAAAATTCTTACTACATCCATCTATTGTTTTACATTTTACATGAACCCCTTGACAAGGATAAAGCTAGATACTTTGGGGCAGGTAACTGTCAAATGAAAGGTCTCAGTCAAAATGTAGTCAATAGATCACAAATATCGGGCCGTTTATTTGATTTACTTGTTACTTCGCATCAATTGTGCACACTGTGAAAGTCCATCTTGCTCCTGGCCAGATAGCAGGCAACCCACCATTTCACAGAGTGAAGTGCATTTATTTATAGGTGCCTCTTTCTTTACAAGAATTCTCAAGACTCATCTGTCTAGCTAAAGCAAACAGGTCCTTGACATGAAAACCTAGAAATATAGTGATTACCCATTGATTAGCTTCTGGTTGCGATTGGAATTGAGCATGAGGAAAATAATTTAGTAATGTGTTTGTATTGCTATTTACTCCACTTGCTGTTTCAAAACTGGTGTTACCACTGGGAAAATGAGGCTGGTGAAAGGGTCAATTCTGTTAATATTGTAATTAGAAATGGTCCTGAAGTCAAACACCAGGGACTGACTGTCCCTAACATTGGAGGGTGCAGCTCAGAATCCAAACCTGTATCCAGATCTAAATTTTGCATTTGGCCCCATCTATATAATAGGCTGAACTTAAACCCCACTCTGAACACCCCTAAGCTTTAAGGCATTTGAAACCCCAGATGTGAAAGAAACAGACTCTTGCAAAATCTGGGTCTCGTTCTCCACTCACATCAGCTTTATGTTGATGTAGGTGTAACCCCATTGACTTCTGTGATTTATACCAGTCTAACTAAGAAGAGACTCAGACCCTCTGTACTTTACAGAGCCCACATAAGTGACAGTGGAATGAGGGCCATCATCAATGTTTATTTAGACCATGATTAAGTGCAGAGGGCAAAAAGCACCAGTGTTGCATGAAACTGATGTCAATAATGCCTAATCATTCAGAAAAGAGTGTAAATTGTACCATGTTTTTGTTATTAAAGAATAGAGGACCAGATCCTCTGTTCTGGCCAAGCAATGCTCCAGATAGGCCCTGAATGGGGGGTAAGTATCGCTAATCCACTGTTCTGTTTCTCCCAATCCTGGGGTAGATATAGCCCCTGGCATAGCTCTCCTCTCAGTTACATCACTATTAGCAGTTCCCCAGGGACTGTTCCACTAGTCGGGGTCTGCTGGAGCACAAAGCACTTTGGACATGCTCCTTAAGCTCTGAGTGGGTGGCTCAGAGGCAGCTGTACCACTACGGTATTTCCCTGTTCCAAAGGAATTGTAAGCTGACCCTTCAAGGCAGGCTTTCCAGCTGTGTGGTACAGCCTGAACAGTTGGAAGGGAGTCTGAGGACAAAGTGATTGCTTCCCTTACTAGATTTATTTGTACACATTCAATTGTATGTGATAATAAACACCCTGAATTTAGTTAAACACAAAAACAGACCTATTCCTGAATGGGAGAGGCCATTCTAAACTGGTTCATATGCTTTGAATTTAGAAATCCCAGCATGAGAGGCTTCTCCTCCAGCAAGCACTTGGAATGAAAGAGGAACAGACCAAAATAGTAGGCAGAGTCCTTATGAGTGGAGCTATGACAAAATGATGTGCTGAGTGCCAGCCCATAAGGATCAGTATTTTTTGGAGGGAGGGTGGGGTGGATACTGCTTCAAATCTTTATAACGGAAATAGATTGGGGGGAAAAAACATGTCAAACATGCTGTTTCCAGCTCAGGGGGAAACTCAGGAGAAAAAGAAAAAAAATCAGACATTTGGAAAATAACCAAATCCTAAAATATTTTCTCTTATTTAGCTAATACAAAAGGAATCAGTCTCTTATTTGAGATGCATGTTGGTTAAAAAAAGACAATTCAACAATGTGTATTTTGTATGGTGTCTGTCACACAACAATGCAGAGTAAAAGTCATGATGAATAGCAGCAGAGAGAAAGAGATTAATAGGGCGAGGCAAGACAGAAGACCCAAATTCATCCAGCTCATGTTTACCTAGTCCTTGCTGAGAAACAGTAGCAATCTACAATGTAGGCACCCCTAACAGTGCTACTCTTCCCCCAGAGAGATCCACATAACTGCCCCAGATATGTGTTCCACAATAGTGCTACTACTCCCCTTTTTACATTGCACAAAAATGACTGCACTGGCTTCCAAACTTATGTCCATGCATTGTACATTTCATATCAGCCTCTCAAGAAGAGATGGCTTGAGACAATGGATACAGCAACATGGACTATAAATAATAAGAGTTTCCATCAAAATATCAGCATTACCATTTGTAGTGATTTAGAGATACAAAGTGACAGCCTTGCTTGGGTTTCTTAGGACAGCCGCATCCACAGCATTCATTAAACTCAGCAACAAAAATAAAAAATACACTGTACCAGAACAAATTGGAGCGTTTTCAACTCACACATAACCTCAGTGCTTACGTAGGGTTGTGAGAGCAGGAGATTTATTAAAATGTTAGACAGAAGACTAGATGCCTTTGAAAATAAGTGCCTATGAAAGATTCTGGGCATTGCATGGAGAGACTATCACCAACGAAGAGATCAGAAAAACCCAAATCAGAACCTCATTTCCATCAGAATCAGAAGGAAGTGCTGGACGTATCTGGGGCATGTACCCCAGTTGCCAACCCACAGACTCCCACATGAAGTCATCAGGGGGAAACCAACTAGTGAGGACATGAGGGCACCCCAGAGAAGCCTTAAGAAAAACCCTTAGCAGGAGGAGCAGAAGAGTCGATCTCAACACCACAGAGCAGATGGAAGCAGCAGCAAATGACAGAGCCAGATGGGAGAGACTAGTTTCCACCCTGTGCACCAATGTTGGTGCAAGAAGGATGTTACAATAATAGATAAATAATAGTAATACTAATAGTTATCACTAGCTGTGATAAATGAAGGGGAGTAGCGGATGGGGGACCTGGAACTTCCCAGGAGGGAAGGGTCAGCCCTCCCCAACCCAAGATCCAGGTGCCAAGATGGAGGGATGCCCTTAACCCAGACCAAGTTCTGACTGTGGAAGACAGGAATTTCGTCCTACAGATGATGTGCTTGGAGTTGGAAGCAGAGGAGAGGAGACAGGAGAAGTGCTTGGAGGCGGAAATGTAGGCAAAGCGCTTGGAGGCAGAGTTAGAGCTGAAGTGCTTACAGCTGGAAAGGGCTAAGCTGGGTCCACCAAGTAACCCTAACAGTCCTTCTCCAGGTACCACTCCCCATTCCAAGAAATTCCCCACATACAAGGTAGGCGATGATACAGGGGCCTTCTTAGAAAATTTTAAAAAGGCCTGCCTTGGGTACAATACCCCTACAGACCAGTATATGGTGGAGCTGAGGCTGCAACTCAGTGGACCCTTAGCAGAGGTGGCAGCTGAAATGCCTAAAGAACACATGCACGAGTACGAACTTTTTAAACAAAAGGCCAGAATTAGAATGGGGCTAACACCCAAGCATGCCCGTCGGAGGTTCAGAGCCCTAAGCTGGAAACCAGACATGGCATTTTCCCGACATGCCTACCACATTGTAAAAAATTGGGATGCCTGGATATCAGGAGCAAATGTTAAATCTCTGGAAGATCTGTCCTAATGCAAATGGAGCAGTTCTTAGTGGGTGTTCCTGAGGAAATAGAAAAGTACATCCTAGATGGGGAGCCCAAAACTGTAATCGAGGCGGAGGAGATTTGAACCAAATGGGTGGAAGTGGCGGAGAAGAAGAAAGCTAGTAGCAGTTGGTGTGGATACCAGAAGGGGCAACTCGAGACGACACCCCATCATTGGGGTCAGACCAAAGCCCCACTTCGCAAGGAGGAGCCCTCTACAAAGCCAGGGAAACCCCAGATGCCCTCTCGTCCCACCACCCTACTCTCCAACCAACCACCCACCTCGCCCCAGCCCACAGTCAGCTGGGCGATGCTTTAAATGTAATGAGCTGGGGCATGTGAAGGCCAACTGCCCCAAGAGCACCAACTAACTACAACTCATCACCCCGGAGTCCCACCGAGAGGTGATGAGTCCAGATGCCTCCCAAATACCCCCAGAGTGAAGGGAAACTGTGAGTGTAGGTGGGAGGAAAATTACTGTGTGGAGACACACTGGAGCATAGGTGTCAGCTATCCACCAATCCCTGGTGGACCCCAGATTCATCGACCCAGAGGCCCAGGTGATGGTGCAACCCTTTAAGACCAACTCTTTTAACTTGCCTATAGCCAGGTTGCCTGTCCAGTACAAGGGCTGGTCAGGAATATGGACTTTTGAATTCTATGACGATTATCCCATTCCCATGCTGCTGAGAGAAGACTTAGCTAACCATCTTGCATCTGAAGAAGTGAGGTTCTTACCCACGAAAGCTTACGCTCCCAATACTTCTGTTAGTCTCAAAGGTGCCACAGGACCCTCTGTTGCTTTTTACAGATTCAGACTAACACGGCTACCCCTCTGATACTTAGCTAACCATGTGAGGCTAACAAAATGAGTGAGGATGGTCACCCGCAGCCTGGCTAAACAGACCTCCACAACTAACTCCATTCCTGAGCCTCCTACAGGGACCCAGCTAGAGGTGGGGAAACCAGACCCCAGACAGCGGTTGTAGATCCAGTTCCTGGGATCCAGCCAGAACCAGCCCAAGGATCAGAACTGGCAGAGCAGTCAGCACCAGAGCCCGTGCTTGCAACGCCACCAGAGTCTGGGGAGCCAGCACCAAAGGGCGCCACAGAGCCTGAACCTGCAGCAGCAGCTAAACTGGTGCAAGAAGCTCAACCGGAGCCTGAAATACAACCTAGGGTACCAGCGGAAAGTGGTTCACAATCGACGGAAACAACCCCATCATCTGCATCGCTTCCAGTGGGACCAAGCCCAAGTCCACAAACCAGCGAGGAACTAATGTCTCTAGCATCAAGGGAGCAGTTCCAGGCCGAGCAGGAAGCAGATGAAAGCCTCAAGGGAGCTTGGACAGCAGCACGGAGCGACCCACCACCTCTCAGCTCTTCCAATAGGTCCAGGTTTGTTGTAGAAGGAGGACTCTTACACAAGGGAACCCTTTCTGGCGGGCACAAGGAGGACTGGCATCCTCAGAGACAGTTGGTAGTTCCAACTAAGTATAGGGGAAAACTCTTGAGCTTAGCCCATGATCACCCTAGTGGCCATGCTGGTGAGAATAGGACCAAAGACCGTTTGGGGAAGTCATTTCACTGGCAGGGGATGGGCAAGGCTGTTTCTACCTATGTCTGATCTTGTGAGGTGTGCCATAGGGTGGAAAAGCCCCAAGACCAGGTCAAGGCCCCTCTCCAGCCACTTCCCATCATTGAGGTTCCATTTCAGCATGTAGCTGTGGATGTTCTGGATCCTTTCCCTAAGAAGACACCCAGAGGAAAGCAGTACATACTGACTTTCATGGATTTTGCCACCGGATGGCTGGAAGCAGATCTAAGCAACACCAGGGCTAAAAGCGTAAGTCAGGCATTGGCAGACATTTTTGCCAGGGTAGGTTGGCCTCCGACATCCTTACGGATTTGGGAACTCACTTCCTGGCAGAGACCATGAAATGTCTTTGGGAAGCTCATGGGGTGAACCACTTGGTTGCCACGCCTTACCACCACCAAACGAATGGCCTAGTGGAGAAGTTTAATGGGACTTTGGGGGCCACATATAAATTCATGAATGAGCACTCCAATGATTGGAACCTAGTGTTGCAGCAGTTGCTCTTTGCCTACAGGGCTGTACCACATCCCAGTTTGGGCTTTTCATTCTTTGAACTCATTTATGGCCACGAAGTTAAGGGGCCATTACAGTTGGTGAAGCAGCAATGGGAGGGGGTTACATCTTCTCCAGGAACTAACATTTTGGACTTTGTAACCAACCTGCCCAAAACCCTCAAGGACTCTCTAGCCCTTGCTCGAAAAAACCTACAGGATGCTCAACAAGAGCAAAAGGCCTGGTATGATCAACATTCCAGAGAGTGTTCCTTCAAAGTAGGTGACCAAGTCATGGTCCTGAAAGTGCTCCAGGCCAATAAGATGGAAGTGTCGTGGGAGGGGCCATTTACGGACCAAGAGCGCCTGGGAGCTGTTAATTACCTCATAGGGTTCCCGGACCCTACCCTAAAACCTAAAGTATACCATGTGTGATGGGGCAAGGCCAGGTGGCTACAGTAAAGTAGTGAGGAACAAGTATGTTAGCCCCATGCTAAACAAATCCCTGGTACCATGGTAACCAAATGGCAGTTGCTCCAGGTTAATCAAGACACCTGGGACCAATTAAGATCCTTCTAGAAGGCAGTGGAGATAGCTAGACTGATTGGGACACCTGAAGCCAATCAAGGATTGGCTGGAACTAGTTAAAAGCCTCCCAGTTAGTCAGTGAGGTGCGGGTGTCAGGAGCTATAGGAGGGAGCTGTGCTGTTGGAGGAACAAAGCAGTACAAATCTATATCAGGTGCAAGGAAGGAGGCCCTGAGGTAATTGTGAAGAAGATATTGAGTGGGGGCTGCTGTGGGGAAGTGGCCCAGGGAATTGTACATGTCCTATTTCCAAAAAGTCAGCTTCCATAGCTGCTAATTTTAGGGTCCCTGGGCTGGAGCCCGGAGTAGAGGGCGGGCCCGGGCTCCTCCCTCCCCTCCCTGATTAATTACTGATACTGGGAGATAACAGAGACTGTGCGAGGGAGGGTTGCTTCTCCTCACCTCCCTTGCTGGCTTATGATGAAAATGGCTCGGTAGACTGTGACCCTTGCCTCTAGAGAGAGAAGGGCTATATGGAGGGTCACAGTGAGCCTCTGAGGCTAGTAAAATCAATCAGGGAACGCAGGACCCACGGAGTCAAGGACAGAACTTTGTCACACATGTTAATTCTCTAAAACCCTTTTATTCCCAAGAAATCAAGGTTCTCCAGTTTACACACCAGGAGAGAGACGACGCTGAGTGGCCTGAAGGAGTCTACTATGAAGGAAAAAGCAACAGTGGCATAGAAGAGATCAGCCTTTGCATGACCCTTGGGCGTAAGCAGTGACAGCAAATCCAGGAGCTTTGCGCCAATGTTTTCAGCCACCCCAGGATGGACAGAACAGGCGTACCACTCCATTGACACAGGTGATGCTCGCCCAATTAGAGCCCAACCCTACTGGATGGCTCCTCAAGCTAAAACCGCAATAGAAAGGGAGATCAAGGATATGTTACAGATGGGTATAATCTACCCCTCTGAGAGTGCATGGGTCTCTCCACTGGTTCTGGTTCCCAAACCCGATGGGGAAATCCGCTTTTGCGTGGACTACCGTAAGCTAAATGCTGTAACTTGCCCAGAGAACTATCCAATGCCACACACAGATGAGCTATTGGAGAAAATGGGATGTGCCCAGTTCATCTCCATCTTAGACTTAACTAAGGGGTACTGGCAAGTGCTGTTAGATGACCCAGCAAAGGAAAGG
This sequence comes from Trachemys scripta elegans, assembly GCF_013100865.1. Classification (NCBI taxonomy): domain Eukaryota; kingdom Metazoa; phylum Chordata; order Testudines; family Emydidae; genus Trachemys; species Trachemys scripta. The sequence continues at coordinate 50,792,647 of NC_048307.1, forward strand.
TCAGCATTCATCACCCATGTAGGGTTGTATGAATTTAATGTGCTCCCTTTTGGACTGCGAAATGCACCCGCCACCTAGCAGAGACTGGTAGATAACCTTCTGGCTGGATTTGGGGAATTTGCAAGGGAATTTGCAAATTTACCTTGATGATGTGGCTATATTCTCAGATTCATGGGCAGAACACCTGGAACACCTCCAAGCTGTCTTCCAGCACATAAGGGAGGCAGGATTAACCGTTAAGGCCAAGAAGTGTCAAATAGGCCTAAACAGGGTAACGTACCTTGGACACCAGGTGGGTCAAGGAACTATCAACCCCCTACAGGCTAAAGTAAATGCTATCCAAATTTGGCCTGTCCCTAAGTGAAAGAAGCAAGTCCAATCCTTCTTGGGCTTGGCCGGGTATTACAGATGATTTGTACCACGCTACAGCCAAATTGCCACCCAACTGACAGACGTAACCAGGAAAAAACAACCAAATGCAGTTCAGTGGTCTGAGCAGTGTCAGAAAGCCTTTAACCAGCTTAAGGCGGCCCTTACGTCTGACCCTGTACTGACTTGGACTTCGACCAAACTTTCGTAGTAACCACAGATGCGTCCAAGCGTGGTGTAGGAGCAATTTTAATGCAGGAAGGACCAGATCAACAATTCCATCCTGTCATGTTTCTCAGCAAAAAACTTTCAGAGAGGGAAAGCCACTGGTCAGTCTCAGAAAAGAATGGTACACCATTGTGTATGCTCTGGAGAAGCTATGCCCATACATTTGGGGATGGCGGTTCCACCTGCAGACTGACCATGATGCACTGAAGTGACTTCACACAGTCAAAGAGTTTAACAAAAAACTTCTTCAATGGAGTTTAGCTCTTCAAGACTTTGATTTTGAAATACAACACATTTCAGGAGCCTCTAACAAAGTAGCTGATGCACTCTCCCGGGAAGGTTTCCCAGAATCAGCCGGGTAAAAGTATCCCTGCATTCTAAGTCATTGTAGTCCTTGAAATGTAAAAAAAATACTGTTTGGCTCTTCATGTAATTATTAGGGAAATTAGAGGTAAATGTATCTTATTAACTCTGTTTCCTAAACCTCCAGGAAGAAATCCCAGCCCATGTGGACCCAACCTAAACCAGGCTGGCCAACACCATCTGTGATTTGGGGGGCGTGTGATAAATGTAGCTCCCTTTTATGGACACCCAGCCAGCCAGTTAGCTATAAAATTCCTCTTAGTAGCTGTTCTCTACTTGCTTTACCTGTAAAGGGTTAAAAAGTCCACAGGTAAAAGGAAAGGAGTGGGCATATGACCAAAAGAGCCAATGGGAAGGCTAGAACTTTTAAAATTGGGGAAAAAAACTTCCCTTTGTCTGCTCCGTTGTTCTCCGAAGAGAGGGGACAGAATAGAAACAGGGCTGGGACTATGCTGTAAAAAGCTTTTTGTCAAGTATGGAAATCATCAGATTATACCTAAAACCTACTCATAAATGTCTAGAAAGACGCGATTAGGTTTATTTCTGTTTATTTCTTATTGGCTTGTGGACTCCTCTGTGCTAACCCCAAATGCTTTTTGTTTTGCTTGTAACCTTTAAGCTGGCCCTCAAGAAGGTTATTCTTGATGTTTAATTTTTGTAAATGTTTTTTTTTTAATCTAGCAAAAGCCTAAGTTCCAGATGTATTTTCTTTCTTTTTGTTTTTAATAAAATTTACCTTTTTTAAGAACAGGATTGGATTTTTGGTGTCCTAACTGGTTTGTGCATATGCTGTTTAATTAGCTGGGGGCAACAGCTAATTTCCTTTGTTTTCTTTCTCAGCTCTTCCCCGGAGGGGGGGGGCAAAAGGGCTTGAGGGTACCCCACAGGAAGGAATTCCCAAGTGCACCTTCCTGGGTTCCAAGGGATTTTGCATTTGGGTGGTGGCAGTGTGACAGATTTCTGTTACCAATCTATCCCTCGTGGCAGGTGATCAGGCTGACATCACAGGATCATTGGGGGAAGATGGCGAAACACACCAAGTGTCTAAATTTTAAAGCTTTATTGATAAAATAATAAAATAACAGCGGAGAGTGCTGGAAATGCTTCCATGTCACTCAAAGGAAGGAAGAAAGCATTAGTGCCCTAAGCCCTAACCCACTTTCATACTCACTACCCGGGGCTGGCCAGGCCTGGGTGTTGTGTAAGAAGAGGAGGGGGGAAGGGTGGACAGGAGGTCTATCTTGTGCGCACAGGTCATCCAGGATCCGCTGTGTGATCCCCAAGTTGCTTCAGCTCTCAGGAGGGTTTTAAGTCCTGGGATCCTTGGGTGGGTGTTCCACTCAGGGAACCTCTGCTCCTGGTGCTCTTTGTGCCAGTCCAAACCAACTTTTGGTGATCTCTTCAACTTTCCCAAAATACCCCGGCTCCAGGGACACCCGGCTCGGCGCCCCCCTCTTGTCATCTCATCTGTGTTTTCATGCTTTGCCGGTTATCTTCTTTAGTTGGCCTTGCCGGTTTGCAGGTCTAGGCAGTAGGATTGTTCTTTCTCACAGATGCTCGGAAAGTGTTCACGCCCCTGCCTTTCTTGGCTCGCAGCCAAGCCTTGGCTATGACCTGTGTCCTTGGGCTGGCTGGGGCCAGCTCTTATCTTTGGATTCAGCTAGTTGGAGTGTTGAATTGATTCGTTCTCTGCTCTCTTCTTTCTCCCTCCCCTCTCAGCCTCTCAGACCCGCTGAGAAAACTTTCACTCCCCACTCACACACCTTTGACCCTCCCCAAAATGCCTTGCGATGCTTGCAACAGCGTTAGCCAAATACAATGCTGATCTGCCTTCCCTGGAGACTCCCTGAGGGAGGGGGCCATTGGGGTGTGACAGCAGCACCTACCCACCCAAGGTCAGAGAGAAGCTGTAATCTTGGGAGTTTAGTACAAGCCTGGAGTGGCCAGTATTAATTTTTAGAATTCTTGTGGGCCCCCACCTTTTGCACTCGAAGTGCCAGAGAGGGGAATCAGCCTTGACACTAGGTATCAGAGTTACTCCCCGTTGAAACGAATGGGGCAGTTCACATCTCATGGAACTATTGTTTCAGGTTTTGCAAATACACACAAATCTGAATTAGTTAGCCTTGAAAATATGAACTGAGTGGAATCCAACAACCATAAGAGCTAGACACCTTCCACAAAACAAAAACAAAACAAAAAAAATAGATGCTGGAGAATTAGAAGGCAGCATGAAAGAGGTGCTGGTACGCTGTATATATCTATGTAAACTGTATGTACTGAGGGTACTTATGTGGCCCCCATTTCAATAGTATCTGAGCATCTCACAGTTTTAACATGTTTATCCTCAACATCCCCATGAGGCAGGGCAGTGCTAGTATCCCCATTGTACAGATGGGGAACTGAGGCACAGAGAGACTACTGAGGGAGACTAAGTGAATTGCCGAAGGTCATGCAGGGAGTGTATAGCAAGGCAGAGAATTGATGCTGGGTCTCCCAAGTCCCAGGTTAACAGCCTAACTAGCGTGTCCCAGCTGAATTCAAGCTGTGGACCTCTGGATCTAAAAGCATGGACTTCTACTGCTTGATCTGCAGCACCTAATTATTTTCTGGGTTATGCAGAGTTTTCATTTTCTGAGTCACATATGCAGTCCATGAAAAACTGAAGAAGAGTCATGCAACTACTTCAGCCAGTGGTCCAAACCTGAGAGCCTTACCAAGGCTTTCATCTTACAACCATCCACATAGCCAGACCCTTTGTGGAGCTCCAGTGACTCAGGTAAGACTTCTCATGAGTGTGGGCACCCACCTTGTTGATCTGATTGCAAGATCAGAGTTCAGTTCTCACTTATGCAAAATTCGCACTGAATTCAGCAAAGTAGGGCGCAGGATTTCCACCGACTCTGAAGAAATCTTTTTTAACCTGCTGCTTAGTGGTAGGGGAGGTGAAACTAACTGATGTAAATAAAATTGACAATAGAAAGAGCAGCTTAGCCCTGTGGCCATTCCCATCTTCCTGTTATTTATATTATTTTTAATTGTGCCATTGGGAAATGAGGAACTTGTGGGACTTTTTTTTAAGCACTCATAGAAACAATTAAATAGCTGCAAGGCAAAACACAGCTTCAAATGGAAATATATAAAATGAGTTATTAGAGCCGCACATCATGAGACCTCCTCAATAAGAGAGAGAGCAGGAAATCAGTTATGATGGGAGCACTAGCAGCAAGTTCAACGCTGTGTCCTTAGCAAGCTCTAGAGTGGCAGCAATCTTCCTGGCCTCAGAATGAATCCATCTTTCCTTGCCCC
>NC_048307.1:50801156-50852889 GCF_013100865.1 Trachemys scripta elegans
GGACTGCTCCAGCCCCAGCTCCAGCTCCACTCTGCCTCAGCACGGCTGCTGCTGCTGCTCTGCCTTCAGCTCCCTGGGCTGCTTCTCTGGCCTCTCTGGCTCTGGTTGCTGCAGCTCTGCTCCCAGGACAGCTCTGCTCTGCAGGCTGCTTCTGTGACTCTGCTCCCAGCTCTGACCTGCTTCCTGGCTGCTTGTCTGGCCCCTCTGGCTCTGGTTGCTACAGCTCTGGTCCCAGGGCAGGTCTGCTCTCTCCGGGCTGTGCTCTGGCTTTTGGGGCTGCAACTCTGCTTCCAGCAGCTTAGCTCGGGCCCCTGCCCTCTCCTTAGCTCGGCCCCACTCTGTCTGACTCAGGCCATTCCAGTTTCCACGGAGGACGGGACCCACCCTGGCCTCCTGACTCTCTGATTAGCCTGCCCGCCCTGTCAATCAGGCTGATCTGGAGCATTGGCCTCTCCCCATTGCCCCTGGGGACTGTCAGTCTCAGGCTCCTGATTTGCCATCGACCCTTCCCCTTTCAGTGCTGGGAGCTAGCCAACCAAAACACCCCACTGAATGTTAGTAAGGGGGCAACAGTCCCCTTACACATAGAAACAATTAAATAGCTGCAAGGCAAAACACAGCTTCAAATGGAAATATATAAAATGAGTTATTAGAGCCGCACATCATGAGACCTCCTCAATAAGAGAGAGAGCAGGAAATCAGTTATGATGGGAGCACTAGCAGCAAGTTCAACGCTGTGTCCTTAGCAAGCTCTAGAGTGGCAGCAATCTTCCTGGCCTCAGAATGAATCCATCTTTCCTTGCCCCGAAGTGATATCCTGGGACCTAGGCTATTAATCTACTGCCATACAGAAGTAATTAACCTTCCCTGTGCAGCAGACATCACAGAAATTCTCCTTCAGCAACCTGACAGGGCCAAACTGTTTTCTTAATTTTATTTCTGCCACCTCTTACTTGTCTCACCAGAGGCACCTTTATTTAAACTACTAATGGCTGTAATAAATACAGGGCCTGCAGCCAGGAATTCTACTGTTTTATTTCCAGGTTTGCAACTGAGATATTTTTCACCTGATAAGTGAAAGCAAGCTTGATGTGAGAAGGTTGCAGAGGGATTAGGACTTGATCCTGAAAAACACTTTCACACATGAGTAACCCCAGGATCAGGCCATTTGTTGTCTGTAACCACAGTAGCAGTGAGAAGGAAAACATTAAGGTTCCAATCCTTCAGCTGGGTCCAAATGGGCTGATACCGGTGACTGTCCATAGCCATCCTACCCTTCGGTCCTTAAAAGGGCTGACTCCTTTAAGTGTAATTGAGATGACTTTTGATCTGCTGAATCATGAGAGGTCTTTTGCATGGACATGCTTAACATACAGGTGCTAAAGGCAATATTATAATAACTGATTTAGCCTCTTCTTGAGGAAGCAGCAGAGGGTTATTTTTCTGGGTGCAGATTCCAATATACTTATGTGCCTGACCTCTACCACTATGGATACCGGCTGAGCCTCTGCTTCCTCAATGCTGCTTTGCCTTTCCCTGCTCCTGTTTACATCCTTGATGCTGACTGGTTTTGTCTCACTGTTACCTTGTGCTCCCCTCTCCTGTTGTATTCACCTGTTGTTTCATCTTATACTGTGCTGCTTTGTATTCACCTGTTGTTTCATCTTATACTTAGATTGTAAGTTTCTTGAGAGAGGGACTGTCTTTTTTTTCCTGTGCTCCACACCACCTAGCACAATGGGATCCTGATTTATGATTGGGGTCCCTTGACACTGCTGTAATACAAATAAATAATAAACAACACAAGGGTAGTAACCCCTATACAGAGATTTGCGGCCAGTGGAACCCTATAATCATGAACTCACTGGCCATGTGTTGTTCCTTTCCTGTGGTCTGCCCTCAAATTTCTACTTCACGGTGTGGATTCCAGTTCTATTGTACTGGAGAGAGCAGAATCTGCCTGAGATCTTTCTCTGCCCCTGGTGCAGTGGGAGGGCAACAAGACTTTGGAGCCTTCTGTCACTTCTAGACCATCATCTGAATTTTACTCTCTGTGCAAAAAAATTGCATTGACGCTACCCTAATATAGGTAAAATGATTAGGATATCCTAATCCTAAAGTAGGATGGAAGAAAGATTCTAATGAAGAACAGAATAGACTGAGCAGATCCAGTTTGCCAGCATTTAGTTCTCCAGGTGGCTGGAGGATGCAATCACTGCACAAACTCTCGCAGCACTCTCAGTGAAACAGCTCATTTCAGATATTTCCAGCCTCTGCCCACCCATCACTGGTGTGATAAAAATGGAAGGGGAACCAGCTGACATGGGAAGCAAATAGGGTGCCAGGCATTCAGTTTTCGACCAAACGCCCAGTCGAAAAGGGACCCTGGCAATGAGAGCCAGGAAAAGCTGATGCATAAAGATTCTCTGGATACATCCCAGCTGCAGGAATTGCCATGTGGTGAGTGAAGCTGGCTTTAGAGTTCCCTTGCCCACTCCAGCTTGGTGCAAAGGGACCACATCATAACAAAGACTAGGGCTTGCTGTCTTTATAACAATAGTGGCTTTATTAGGTGCCAGCAGTAACTTCTTGCACACAATTTTCTGCTAGCAATTCAGGAAATGTAAATTTAAGCTCAGCACAGGAGACTTATGTGAGGAGGGGAAGGGGAAAATACATCACAAGATCAGGTTACTGACTTTAAAAGAGACAGAACAATAAGAAGTGACAACCTGCTATGCACAGAAATGCTGTTACTTCAATCTTTAGACAGGACCAACATAGTCCCTGAGCTTTTCAAATGGGCTCCTAAACCATTACACACCTGACATTTACTGTAAGAACTGAACACAAACACCATATCAAATAGAACAGGTACATCCCTCAGCTCTCTTTGTATAGAGCACCCTGTGATTGCTCTCACTGCAGCTGGGGTGGAAGGAAAGCAGACCCTTTCCCATCTAGCCTGATGCCTCTGAGCTACTCAACATGCTCAGGACTGATTTTCTGATTTGGCCAGTAGGTGGCCGTCCTGCATTCACCAACCTACAAACAGTGGGAAGCCCCAGGTCTGAAATCCTTTTTCTCTGGCGCATTTACTTTACCCATACCAGAGAGTAACAAACATTACATCACTGTTACATTCTTAAAGGTATATTGTACTCTAAAGATATTTATCGGCTCAGACACTTCACACAGACTAGCCCAAGTCACTAAGGGTTAATTTCATATTACACTATTAAAAGGTGCTAACCATAGCTGAACTCATTCAGTTCCACTGCATCGGGGTGGGAAGGGGCAGCAAATTGGGTCCCTGCGCAGGAGGTCTGTGAGCTGATGTGCCAACGTGCCCAGCTCTGCATGGTGCTTGCTGTGTCCGAAAGTGCAAGAGCAGGAGACTTATTAGCCACTGCCCACCTTCCTCCACAAGAGTAGATACCCAAGTGCTGCAGAAGATCTACCACACTGAAGAATCTATTCCTGCGGGAACCCTCCCTCCAGCAAGCCGAGCACTCAGGCTTGGTGCAGGGTGTTGACTTGGCTCCTAAATGAATACACTTGTTAAAGATACATCACTGAAAAATAAAAGTCATTGCCCCTTTCAGCAGGTGACCTCCTCGACCAAAGAAAGGTTGAAGCACTTATTAAGAGTGTATTGTGTTGTTCTAGAGAGAGTCACTTTCCTGAGTCTACCGCTTAAAGACTCTGTATACATTAATGCATGCCTTCCAGGTCATCTCCCTCTGCCTTCTCGGAGCTGCTGGCTGGGAAAATGCCTGCCATTATATTTGGGAAAATGCACAAGAGTAAATAGGAGAAATTCTGTTAGCTTTAAATTTTAATTCACTTCATTATTGACAATTTTGTTCTATTGTATATAAGTTCTTATAGCATGCTCATCACTGTAGTATCTAAGCGCCTTCCAATAGTGCATTAAGCAACGTGATTACACATCTGTCGTGTTGTTTGTTCTCTTCCCCTCTCCCCAGTTGGAGCAGCATGTGTGGCGAGTGTCTTGTTTTGGTAGGGTTTTTTGGTTTTGCTGCTCTTAACTTTTTGATACACATAGCTGCATTCTAGTACCAGTGACTCAGCTCCAATAGGCCTATCCATTGGTCCCAGTGCTGGTAGCTCAAGGCCAGGAAGGAGCACTAGAGCCATGCCAACATACCCTCCTCTGGTTAAAGATGGGATTTTAAATGGTGTGGATCAAAAATGGGTTTTGTACTCTTCTTTGGTTGTGTTGTTGTTGTTGTTGTTGTAAAGCTGGCCTTACAATTCAGTTGTTTTCAGGCTGCTGGGAGGGTTTTGGGGGGTGGGGGAAGGAGGGATTAACCATAGAAATATTAGGAGCATCAATTCTAGTTTCCCTTGGCTTTGCTAAGGGGCTTTGGAAGGTCTCAGAGACATTTATTTTTAGCTCTCACACCTTAGCTGAAGGGATGATGATGCTGAATCTTTTAACAGAGATGACTTTCTGCTCCCCTTCTCCAAAATGCTAATTATACATTGAAGTTTAATGGGGTTAACACCCCCACCCCCATCAAATCCATTTTAAACAGTCTGACTGAAAAGGTCCCCTCCACCTCTTACTCTTCATTCATGTGATGCTGTAATTTTTCTGGTTCTCCAGTCAGAGTCTTCCAGGCTAGATAATATATGAATTTTTAATGTACAAAAATAAGCAAAAGCCACATCTCTGCCTTAAGCCTCCGGAAATTTTCAAGCACGCTTTATACATCATAGAGAAGCAGAAGACGCACAAACCCACTATGTTTTTTCTTTGCAGGTCACTTGGAGAAGGTCACTTGTACTGAATATGTGTATTCTGAAGGGATCAGGTACTGGATGTCATGCATACAGACAAACCATTACATTTGTTTTTGCTGATATATATCATATCTGCTGCTTAAATCCTTAAAATTCCTATTGGATGCCTGGGAACACTCAGAGTAAACTCTTTATATGTCCATTTTCCTTTTAAAGCACATACTTTAAAGGCCTTTTTAATTCTCCATCCTGAAAGATTTTGGCCTTAAGAAAGAAATCAAAGGTTAAAAAGATAGGTTTTAAGGTAGAAAACAGGATAGAGCTCCCTGAGAAATCTCCTTCCCTTCTCCCCTTACCCTGGGCAGCAAATACTGAACATAATTGATCCCTAGAAAGATCTGACTGAAGGACAGTTTTGAAAGCACCCAAATCCCAAACCTTTCCATTTCCCCTCTACAGCGAGAAGAGGAGAATTTAGAAGAGAAAGAGGACTGCTCGGGCATACACTTTCTGGCAACACAAACATACATTGAGCTCAAATCTCCAAGAGAATTTGAAGGAGATGGTATATGGCCAACCCCTCAAGAGGAGAGCCCTTCATGGCTCACATAGTTGTAGCAGTAAAGTGATTCACTCTTCTACAACAACATGTACACTTATTTCATGTACAGTAGACAAAAGAAAAAATAACCAGTTACAGATGATGGCTGCTTATTTCAATTACTTTAATTTGACAACAGTTACTTCCACTGAGAGTGGAGTGGGATTTTAGCAGGATGCAGATTACTCAAAAGTTATTAATTTTACAGCGTCCAGGACTTGGCACACACCCTAACTGGTCACACCACCATTTTAAGGAATGGGAAAACAGATCTCCTCTAATCCTCTCCCCACCCACCTCAGCATTCTGGGTGCTACGTTCTGGTTTCTGTGGCACATTGGAGTTTTTGATGGTCAAAGGGCTATGAAGACCATTTTACCACCCTCCAGTCAACCAGATCCTGCTGCTTGCTCTGCAAAACCAACTATGAACTATTTCAAAGCCATTGTTGGTTCTCCTCAATCACTATGGGTCTAATCCTGCAGCCTTTAGTCAAAAAGCTCTCCTTGAAGTCAGCAGAGCAGATGCAGACTCAGAGGTGCTGTGCCTCAGCAATTCACACTGAAGCTTAAGTAGAGACGAAGCAAAGCCCTTGGGATTTGAACCAATAGTAAGACTTAGGCCAGGTATAGCACTGTAGACTGGCAGGGTGACTGAGCAGAAACAAAAACCAAGCTTCATGCAGTAAGATCTGCTCAACAGAATAGAATCTTCATACATACAGTGTAACCAAGGTAACACTAAGTTAAAAAAAACTGTCCCGTCCCCCCCGAGGATCCACCCACTCTTAAGAACCTAGGTAGGGAGTATTACTTCCACCAAGCACACACAAGCTGCTTTCTGCCACAGATTCTTTGTCCCAGTCCAGCTCCTATGCACTGCTCTGATGGTATACAGGCACTGTAAGGGACCGTGGGAGAATTACCGCAGCACAGACACACTGTGGAGTTAATGTGGGTGATCCTATGCTCTGCCCGTTGCAATTCTTGGCCAGGGGTGGGCTGAAAGCATATCCAATGCGGGCTTACAGCATATGGGCCTTTGGATGGCTTAGGCTGTGCTGCAACCTAATTAGATAAATTAGAGACGCTGGGGGCTGTTCTACCTCACTCCAGGGAGCATTTTGTGCCTTTAGCAGCCTAGACTCCTGAGAGCACAAAGGGGGCATCAAATCCCCTGCCTCCTGAAGGTGCAGCAAAGAATCAGACCCTCTCGCATCAGCATCCTTTTTTATAGCCCATCCCTTATACTGGTGTTGGGGGCTGGGGCTGGTAAGGGGAAGGAAGGCTGAAGTTAACTCTTTGTGTACTGGGGGGTTAGGCAGTGCCCCTTCACCTTGCCACAAGCACTATCCATTTTTCCAGTATTGTATTAACATCAGTTAATTCATTTTTAAATAAGATATAAAAATATCAATTGCTCCCTGGCTCAAAAGGAGTGGAGAGACAGCCCACCCCTGCAGGGAGAAGATAGAGCTGCCAGAGGCAATCCAAACTGATCTGGGGATTGGATCTCAATACAGTTTCCTGTAATTTTACAGGTTAGTTGGACATTATTGGTCTGCAGCAGTTATAGGTTAAGAAGTCATGGGATTGAGACTGGGAAAACACCAGAAAGGAGCAGTCGCGGACTGGAGGCCAAACGTCTTCAGGAGGTGTACTACATCATTGAACTTGAGACAGTGTGTCAGCCTAACAGCTGCAATCATTGTAAAGATTGTTTTTATTCTTATTTGAATTTGTTATGCACTCAGTAGTGTGGATGCTGAAATAACTGGTTAGGTAGTACAACTAAATGTTTATACTGACAGTTAAATAAGATACCCTGGGTTAGCCTACGTGAAAGCACACCATCTCCAATTGTCAAAAGCCTCAATTCCGGGATTGATTTTGTAAAGCATTATAAATATATATATTTTGGGGAGGTTAGGCCCCATGTTATATTCTTCATTTTAAAGGAAAATAAATTTCTAATTAGTGATGTTGGTCTAGATAGGTTGCATTGTAACTGCTGTGTTATAACAGGTTTGTGGTTTTTTGGAGTGTTATTCATAAAATGGAATTTGAAATTATTAACTGTGTGTATGAATAATTGTCTGATGATAGAAACTGGTGTCGGTACTGGATTCATACGGAGAGGAAGAAAGTGAATCCTATTATTATTTTTTCTACTTTTAGAATTTAGAGGGTTCCCATAGAAAATCCAGCTGCAGTCTCTTACAAGGATAGGAATTCATGGTCTGTGCACATACTTTGTCAGAGGAATTCTGTAGCACAGAAATTGGTAAATCAATTGACTTACCCTCCCCCCCCCACATAGGTTACATAAAAATGGGGTGATTTCTCATCTAGTCCTACGAAGAATGTGTCTGAGCCCTGGTCTACACTACGAGTTTAGGTCGAATTTAGCAGCGTTAGATCGATTTAACCCTGCACCCGTCCATGTGACGAAGCCATTTTTGTCAACTTAAAGGGCTCTTAAAATCGATTTCTGTACTCCTCCCCGATAAGGGGATTAGTGCTGAAATCGACCCTGCTGGGTCGAATTTGGGATAGCATGGACACAATTCGATGGTATTGGCCTCCGGGAGCTATCCCAGAGTGCTCCATTGTGACCGCTCTGGACAGCACACTCAACTCTGATGCACTGTCCAGGTAGACAGGAAAAGCCCCGCGAACTTTTGAATTTCATTTCCTGTTTGGCCAGCGTGGAGAGCTGATCAGCACAGGTGACCATGAAGAGCTCATCAGCACAGGTGACCATGGAGTCCCAGAATCGCAAAAAAGCTCCAGCATGGACCAAACGGGCGGTACTGCAACTGATCGCTGTAGGGGGAGACGAATCCGTGCTATCCAAACTCTGTTCCAAAAGACAAAATACCGGAATATTTGAAAAAATCTCCAAGGGCATGAAGGACAGAGGTTATAACAGGGACCCGCAGCAGTGCCGCGGGAAACTTAAGGAGCTCAGGCAAGCCTATCAAAGAACCAGAGAGGCAAACGGCCGCTCCGGGTCAGAGCCCCAGACATGCCGCTTCTATGATGAGCTGCATACTATTCTAGGGGGTGCCCCTACAACTACCCCAGCTCTGTGCTTCCCTCTTCCCCCACCCCTCCCGGGCTACCTTGGCAGTTATCCCCCTATTTGTGTGACGAATTAATAAAGAATGCATGAATTTGAAACAACAATGACTTATTGCCTCTGCAAGCGGAGATCAAAGGGGGGAAGGGGAGGGCGGTTGGGTTACAGGGAAGTAGAGTGAACCAAGCGGGCGGGTTTTCATCAAGGAGAAACAAACAGAACTTTCACACCGTAGCCTGGCCATCATGAAACTGGTTTTCAAAACTTCTCTGATGCACAGCGCGCCCTGCTGTGCTCTTCTAACCGCCCTGGTGTCTGGCTGCGCGTAATCAGCGGCCAGGCGATTTGCCTCAACTTCTCACCCCACCATAAACGTCTCCACCTTACTCTCACAGATATTGTGGAGCACACAGCAAGCAGTAATAACGATGGGAATATTGGTTTCGCTGAGGTCTAACCGAGTCAGTAAACTTCACCAGCGAGTTTTTAAACGTCCAAAGGCGTGATCAGCTTTGTGACTGCAAAGATTGTATGATGAACCCTAGGCACTTATGTGCTGCATTATTAAGTGCAATAGAGCAGTGGTTCTCAACCAGGGGTATGTGTACCACTGGGGGTATGCAGAAGTCTTGCAAGGGGTACATCAGCTCATCTAGATACTTGCCTAGTTTTACAACAGGCTACATAAAAAGCACTAGCAAAATCAGTACAAACTAAAATTTTGTACAATTACTTGTTTATACTGCTCTATATACACTATAAGTACAATATTTATATTTCAATGGATTTATTTTATAATTATATGGTAAAAATGAGAAAGTAAGCAATTTTTAGTATTAGTATGCTGTGACACTTTTATATTTTTATGTCTGATTTTGTAAGTAAGTGGTTTTTAAGTGAGGTGAAACTTGGGGGTACACAGGACAAATCAGATTCCTGAAAGGGGTACAGTACTCTGGAAAGATTGAGACCCACTGCAATAAAGAAATACCAAGATGCATCAAAGCTTCTGAAAGGACACAACAGCCTGGAGGACAACTGGAGCGGGAGTTAAATACAGGACATGGTCAAGATTGTTGCATTTTGCTCTTGTGGATTCATCTAGATGTCAGGCAAATTCTATTGTATCTAACAAAACCCACTTGGGTGTGGCTTGCCAGAATCTTTCAGAGACTGTCAGCACATATGTGACATTGTCTAATTAAAATATGACCGTGCAAATCATTGTTGCTACCACTGTTATATAATTGCAACAAATCTTAAACAAAATGTGATGCATGGTCAGAAAGGGTTAAGCATCCTGCAGGATAAATGACCCAGATTCAACCTTTAGAGACATGTTAGCAAAGTATGCAAGTGGTAATTAGGGCCATTCCATGGTAGATAGGCTAGAACTTTGAAATGCAAACCTATATTGTTAGAAATTACAGGTGATACTAACAGGGCCGGCTTTAGGCCGATTCAGCTGAATTGGGCCCCACGCCAAGAGGGCCCCTTGCCACAGCTCTCCACCCTCCCCTCCCCTGAACGCTCACTTTCCCCTCCTCCCGTCCTCTGAATGCTCCGCGCCCTGCTCCTCCCCCGCCCCTGCTTCCCGCGAATCAGAGGTTCGCGAGAAGTCTGAAAAGAAGCAGGGGCGGGCAGGCAGCACCTGGTAAGCTGAGTCAGGGGTGTGGGAGGGGGACATGAGAAATGCTCCGGGGAGGCGCGGCGCGGCCCAGTCCGGCCCCAGCCGAGGACCTCCGGCCCCAGCAGCTCCGGCCCCGGTTCTGGCCGAGCGCGCCGGCCCGTCCCACTCGGCTCGGCTCCATCCCGGCCCCCGCGGCTTGACTCGGGTCCGGCCCAGGCCCCGCAGCTCGGCTCGGGTCCGGCTTGGCTCCCTTGGCTCAAGCTGGGCCCGGCCCCCACGGCTCAGCTCGGGCCCAGCCCCCATGGCTCGGCTTGGGCCCGGCCCCCGCGGCTCGGCTCGGTTCGGGCCCGGCCCGGCCCTCCGGCTCGGCTCGGGCCCGGCCTGGCTCAGGTCCGGCCCGTGTCCGGCCCCCCGACCTGGCTCGGGTCCGGTCCGGCTCGGGCCTGGCCCCCCGGCTCAGCTCCAGCCCCAAGCCCCATGACCCCGGCTGGAGCTCCGACCGGAGCACGCCGCCAGGAATTGGGCCCCGCTCTTGCTAAAGCTGGCCCTGGATACTAATTGTATGTGTGTACTCATATCTTGTTGAATATTAGCCATGTAAACAGACAGTTCCTATCTGTCACTATAGCTATTGATTCAGAGATAAAAAAGGGAATATTAACATTTAGATGAATCTTGGGTGAAATAATGTCATTGTCTATACGTCTCTTTAAAAATCGTGATAAACTGCCTAATGGATAAATTCCTTTGTGGTAATTTGGATAGCTAATTACTAGTGATTCTTAGGAAATAGGTCCACAACAAAGTATCTGTGATTGCTTATTGTTCGCTGAAGGACTCCGAGCTGTCAAAGAAGGCCTGAAAATGTATAAAAGAGGGCTTGGGTCTTGATCCTTTTTATTTCAGATCTGCTTGATGCTTCATGAGGGGAAGCTTAAATCTAAAATTGAGATCTCCTGTCCGAATCTGGAATCACCCTGAATATGAACATTGGACTACAACCTATGGACTATTTCTGAAAGAACTCTTTGCAGCTACAAAGCTCACCATCTCTACTATGAATCTGATCTCAAGAACATACTCATGTTTGTATGTATACTGATCTTTTAACCAATACTCACTCTTTTCTTTTTTTAATAAATTTTAGTTTAGTTAATAAGAATTGGCTTTAAGCCTGTATTTGGGTAAGATCTGAAATATTCATTGACCTGGGAGGTAATGTGTCCCATTCTTTGGGATGGGTAGAACTTTCTTGTATGATGAATAAGATTTTCAGTAATCCTCATCATATTTGACTTGGGTGTCTGGGTGGAGGCCTAAGGCTGGGTTACTTTAAGGGAACTGTGTTGTTGGCTTCTGGGTAACCAGTGAGGTAATATAGAAGCGGTTTTGTGCTGGCTTGGTAAATCTAAGTATTGGAATATCCACCTGCTTTGGGGATTGTCTGCCCCATTCTTTGCAATTCACCCTAATTGAGTGACCTCAGTTGGCTCCCCTGGGACTCCGGTCACAGCATATATTATTTTTATATTTATATGAGAGAGAGAGAGAGAGAGAGAGAGAGACTGACTATTGAAAATTACATCATACACTACACCTAGGAATAAGCTTAAGCTCTCATATATAGTGATACCTAGTTACAGAGGGGTAATTAGAATCCATGTAGGAGAGGCAAAAAGTTCTAGCCCGAAATTTACTTGTGCTTGTCACAGATGAAATGTGTTGGTGATGCAGGAAGTGGGCTCCCCCCTCTTCCCATTCCTTGCGCATGGGCAATTTTCACAAGTGACTATACCAAATCAATCCCAGATCATAGTTCTACCCTAGAGTAAATAAAATAAATTTAGACATTTGCCCAGTGTCACACTTCACATTGTAAGACATAACAAGCAGATGGAATTTTAGCTCTCACCTGGTAGAATTCAAAATACATTTTCAACTAAGCAAGATATTATGCTGTCTACAGATTTGCAATTATATATTAAATCTGTAATATCCAAGTTATTCTCTATAAATATATATAGGCTTTATTTACAAAGATATTAACCCATATACCAGCAATCATTCTGAATTTGGATATTTCATATGGCATTGAATGAACTAACAATTCTACTGGACCACATACTAACATAAATCTGTCACAAAGCAAATCTGATATAGGTTATGTGGGCTTCTGTAGGTAAATCACACACACATATACACAAATTAATTATTCAGGAGGGAAAAATGGAACACCTACTGAGCAACACACATCACTCATTAGATTTTATATACCACTTCCAGAAGCAGACAAGTCACCTAGTGAATCAGATCTAATACCTGCTGAATTCAGATATATTGCTTACTGAATCAGATACAACACCTCTTGTAATAGACACATCCCTTCTTAAATCAGATGCAATACATCAATTTCCATGTCAGATAACAATGCTGTATACTAATCTGTGCTAATTTAAGATAACATCCCCAGACTCAAAGTCCCAGTGTGATACAGTGGGTAAGAAAGCAAATGTTATCCTTGGAGGTATAAGCAGAGGAAGATCAAGTAGAAAAGTAAGGTGGTACTATTACTGCTTGGCATTGGCAAGACAGTACTGGAATGCTGTGAACACCAGAACTGAACCCTCTTTAAAAAGGATGTTTACAAACTGAAAAGGTTCAGATAAGAGCTGCAAAAGTTATTAGAAGCCTGGAAAATCTTCTTTACAGTGAGAGAATAAAAAAGCTCAGTCTATTTAGTTTATCTAAGAATAGGTTAAGAAGTGACTTGATCACAGTCTATAAGCATCTACAGGGCGGAAAGATTTCTGATAGAGGGCTCTTTAATTTGTCTAACAGAGGCATAACAAGATCCAATGGCTCAAAGCTAGAAATAAGGTGAGATTTTTAACAGTGAGGGTAATTAACCACTGGAATAATTTATCTAGGGATGTGGTAACTTCCATCACTTGAAATCTTTAAATCAAGATTACATGTCTAAAAATATATGATCTATCTTAACTAGAAGTTATGGGCTAGATGCAGGAATCATTGGATGATTCTATAGCCTGTGTTGTGCAGGATTCCAGACTAGGTGCTCATAGTGGTCCCTTCTGGCTTTATAAATCTATGAAACATCACATTGATATAGGATGAAATATATTCTTCTTCTGACATGTGTATGTATATAAAAATATGCAGGCTAAAAATATAACTCATTGCATCAGCTCTGTATTGATACATCAAATCCTGAAAGAACTAGGGTAGAATTATTAGTAAACCCAATACAGTATATCGACTCACCAGCACACACTTTTCTCATCTTGAAATCAGAGGTGGTCCTGAACTGGAATTCCAAATACAAACATACACATCTCACAATTTACAGGAAAGTCTGGATTTGGATATGGATCCTAATCTGGGTTCCATGAGTCAAGCCCATCTCATCCCCTGAGAAGACAGGATGGTCAAGGGAACATGACCTGGCAAGTCACTGAAACTCACATGCCTCCATTTCTCCGTATATAAGAGGGCAATAATGATAGCTTGACAGCTTTGTGATCTATGGCTAAAAAGTTCTACACAAGTGCTAAATATTATATCATCTTTGGTCTAATGTCAAACTGCTGCAGCAAATGTTCAGATCACCCACAGCTCCACAGTAAGAAACATCCCCTTTGTTTAATTTTTATTTTAGTAAGTTCATACAAATTTAAAAAAAATAAAGATACAAAAGAAAACCAGTACATCTCTGAAACAATTCTGGACTCACTCCATTAGCAGTGTGAGTGAATAGGAACAGATTCTGCTGAAGTGAAAGGGATGCTTTTTCAAGTTATTAAGTTTGGAGCTAAGAAAAGATAATAGCATTGAAAAGATCATGGAAGAGTATAAAGGGAAGAGAAGGGAGAGAGTATGCAAGAGAGATGGTAAGGAGCTAGTAGAAACAAACCATAGCTATCAGGCAGACCTCTCTGTGACAGGATGTTATGTTCTGCACAGACCCTGCATGGAGATACAGAGCCATTCTGCTGACTCACTGTGGCACTTAGAGCAGGTAGGTTTCATTAGCTCCAATGTAGGATGATAAAAGGAAAAGAGCTTCTCATAAGAGGGAGAAGGAAGTGAGATAGATGTTGCAGGAAAAATCCCTATAAACAGCCAACTCTAGCTCAAATTTATGTTTCCTGTTCTCAAGAACAAAAGCTTGAGGAAGGAGAATGAGTTAAGACGCTGACCCAGACTGTGCATGCTTGTGTTGGCCAGGGTGGGGACTCCACCTGTTAACACACCCAAACACTCATTTTATATTTTCTTGTCTAGGGATAACAGAGCCATTTTGTATAAGTCTCCTTGTCACTTTTAAGGGCTTGTTTTATTATTGGATATATTGCTGTGGAACCAAGCATCAGGGCCACATCATTGTACGCCCTTAACAGACATGCAGTATAAAGTCATCCCTTGCCCCAAAGAGCTCACAATCAAGGATCCTTCAAACAAACCAAATCTCATTAACAGCACCAAAGCACTCTATGAACATCTATACGCTTGCATAGGAATAATCTTGTCCATGACTGAAGCGAAGCCACCTTGGGGGAGGAACACCGCAGCTGTCTACACATCAGTTTAGGACAAAAAGTGAAGAATACTATACACATTTAGATCTGCAGAGGGATTCAGTGGTCATACACACCTCTGTTACCCCCAAGTAAATCCACTTACCTCACCAGGGAGCTCCAGCTCCCATTCATCACTGTCTTGAGGAGTGATACATCCCTTAAGATACATACTGCATTAAATGGAGGAGAGCAGGGTTGGGGGAAAGCTCTCTGGGCCACATAGAGGAACCTGAAGGGCTGTCTTCTCTGCAGAACCTGGTCTGGACTTGGCATTCTAGGAGGAACACAAAAGAGAAGGAAACTGTTAGCTGAGCTGCAAAACAAAGCCTAAAGCAAGAAAACAAGAACAGGAACAAAATTAGACATATAAAACTAACTGAATCCATGAAAGCGGGTCACAGAGTCGAGCTCCTACCTCTAAGCACATCATCACCAAAAGATGCCTTATCACAGCATATGCTGGGCCTCCAGAGTCAGAAGCTCAGGGGTAGATGGCAGACTCTCTATCATGGTTTCTACACAGAGAGCATGAGGGGATATCCCTTGCCCTTCATGGTGTTTCACTGGCAACAAGTAATGCAAGAACAGGCAGTATTGTAGGAAAGAGGTCTCTATTCAGAATGCTGAGTGGTCAGTTATATGCTAGGAGTCTCAAGATTGAGAGCTAGCAGTCTGGACTCAGCTTGCATTCCTGTGGCTACACCAGACTATGTCCCTCCAGAAACCCAACCCTCTTTCCCCAGTTCCATTCATCATGATACATGTGGCATCCATATGGCTCCACAGGCAGGACAGAACCATTCAAAGCATCCACTGGAACAAACCAAAAGTGTAATCAGGTGCACAAAGACATTATACTGCCAGACAGTCTGCGCTGGCTCCTGGGAGATGTAGCATAGGCACAACACTCAGCAAGGAACGTTGTGTGCGGTGCACTGCATGCACCTGAAAAGGATGGCTAGTGGGCGTGCTCCAGCCCTTTGCAGTGGTTCAATGCTCTAGTGAGGGCACAGGCCTTTGAGCCCTGTCAGACACATGCCAACGATCTTCTTCAGTCACCTAAAATTCCTGCATGAGAGGAACAGATACTGAATTACTGGCCAAAGAGAGCCGGTCTTCCCCACTAAAGTAAATGGCAGGCACTTTTGTCATTGGCTTCAGTGAGAACAAAATCAGAGCTATGGTGTCATAATTTCTGTTTAACTAAAAGGACATCAGAGCAAAAACCTGAAGGCATTTAGGCCAGAAAACATCAGAAGATCTTTCTGCTGACCACAAGGGAAGTAGAAATAGAGGAAGTCTTGCAGTTGCTAGGAAGGGCTCGATCTGCATCCCAGGTGAGGGGACCACAGAGCCCTTCCATGACAGCTGCAGCTAAGAAGCTGGTATCAGCCAGTGTGGGCACAGAGAGAACTGAAAAGCCAGGAGAGCAAGGCAGGGAGTCTGCAATGCCCAATGCTGCTGTTGTCTGATTTAGAGCCAGGAAAAGGAGTTTTGTGCATTCCCTCTTTTTTTTGGGTGCGGGTGTGTCTTTTTCAAGTGTTCTCTGTTCACACCTGGCTCTGCACACTCTGATTTTACTCACATGTTTGGCTATCAGATCCTGTCCTGTGCAGATGCCCTGTGGAGTCAGAACAGAGAGCTCCTTTCCCCAGTACACTCAAGCAGCAACAGGGCAGGATAACCTGCTAGCAGTAGGATGGGTTCTAGCTCACTGGCACTCCATGACCATGGAGGTGCAGTCACGCCCTTGTCCTCACCATGCACATATGGTACAGTCTGCAGTACATATTGGATGGGGAGCACATACTACTACTCTCTGGAGCAGCACTAAGATAGGTGCTCACTCTACAGAGCGTAGCCCCTCCTGCAAACCTCCCCTGGGCCTTCTTGTGCTGTGTCAGGATGGCAGCTCAGGGACCCCTGGATAGCTGACCCTTTGGGTTTTTGTGCAGCTACTAACATCAAGGACAGGCTTTTTGCCCTGTGTGCATGTGCATATTAGAAATAGCCTCACTGCAGTATGTAGTTTCTTTTAGAAAGCAAAATGGAAAACATAAGGATTCCCTGCTCCCCGATTTAATCAGGGCAAATACCCTCCTGTGTCTAAGCCATGGGTCTGACTTTGTTCTTACTTAAACTGGTGTAAGTCAGGAGTAACTCAGTGAAGTCTGTGGAGTTACGCTAGTTTAAAATTGGCATGACAGGAGAGTAAGGGCCAGTATTTATCAGAAGGATGACCCCAATAGACAATCACACTATTGCCTCTGATTTTTCAAGTGTCAATAATTTGTGAGCTCCTTTTTCACTTAAAAAATAATTATTCCTGAGTTCTAATAAGCACAACTGGCATGAAGGAAAATAAAGGGGTTACAGAGCTGAAGTCCTCATAATGATTTCCTTTCAGTCATAACTTATTACATCCACATAATAGAATCCTGAGAAAACTCTAATGATAGCAGATTCTGTCGGCATTCAAGACGCTGTGAAACTTCAGGAATTACACCCCATTATTGTCCTAAATTATAGATAACTTTCTCCCTTTAGTTGCTGATATGGAACATATTTTTTCTGCAAGGCAGTTAGATAATGTCAGCACAAATTACTGCTTTCCTCACAGCATAGATGATAGGACCAGAGGCATTAAAGAAGCTTAAGAAAACCAAATCAGAATAGACAGAAGGAACCGCTCTCCTTAACTTGCAAATAACAAATGTTTGTAATAGCATGCTGGATAAGCCAAGACAGAAAAATATCTGGGTCACTCAAGAAACTTTATAAGCTCCATGTAATCAAAAATCAAAACTGAAGTTTAGATACTTGTGCAGGATGAAAGAAGAGCAATTGAAGTCTCTATCTTTATAGATCTCCTCTCTTCAGCTCTACACTGGATATTATACCACTACTATATATCACTATATAAGCATTTTTATTGGCTAAACACGAAAACTTTATTTCTGGCTTTGTAAATAGATTGTCAAAATAACCAGAATACGAATGCAGGGTTATTTAACATGCTTGTCTACCTGTCTTCCATTTGTTGGGCCTTTACCAGTGGGGCACAATTGAAGAAAAAGTAGAAGGAATGATAGGGAAGTTACATATCAGTGAAAGAATCACAAATTCCATAGCATTCTTTGTCACTTGATTTACTGATAATTAGTTTGAGTGTCAGAAATTACTCCCTTATCTTTCACAGTTTTCCTTCATTGCCATTTGATTCCTGTACTGTGTTGCATTAAAAGTCAAGCTCTAGGTTGCCACCTGCTGTTTCATTGTTTACATTTCAATCTTTATGACTGAGAGAATGGGCCATAACAAGAAATCTTACCGGGGATTGTTAACTATAGGCACAAATATCCACTTTGCAGGAAATTCTGCCAGAGAGAGCTATATAGGAGGAAGCCCCTGAGAGATTCTCTTTGTGAAGCATTCCCCAATCATTCTCGCCCCAGCCCAACTGCAGAACAAGCCCTGATGTCCACCCACAAACCCTGCAAATACCCTAGGTTCTCCATGGATCATCTTGTGAAGAGGGCACTGGGATGGGATTCAAGAGAGCTGGGTTCAGCTGCTGCGGCTGGTATGGACATTCCTGCACTATCGCAACCTTCTCGTACCTTAAGCCGCTGTACCTGGAGTCAGAAGATTAAAAACATGAGCGCTGAGATTTTCATGTAATTAAGATTGTAGGCTTCACAGCTGTGGGGGGGAAAAGTGAAAATGTGACCCAGCTGTACCCTAAAACTCAGAAATCAGAAGACAGATAATAGGAACCTGATGTTTAGTTGTATGTGATTCCACTCACTAACATAGCACCCCCTGGTGTTGGACCATGGCATTGCAGGTATTTTCATCCCTAACTCTTCCTTGTTTACCACTTCTTTAGTCCTGCAATCTTCCATGGCCCAGCCTGCAAGACAAGTCACCTCTTTCCAGTTCTGTCCCCTTCCAAGGTAGCAACAGTCCAACAAAAGATTCCACAGAAAGATTCAAACAGAAGATCCTTCCGCCCACTCAGGCTGTATTGAAGTCCCCTGCTTTTCATCCCTATTCCCAGGGACTACACAGTTCCATCTTTGCTCCGTTGACTAAGCACTGACTTCCAGATTTTTTTCCATGGAGACCTGTCTTCTTAGTAGGTTTCCCGACCATCTCCTCTCTACAGGGACCCTGGCAGTGTCTTCCAGGAACCTCCCTGCTTTTTACAGGTCTTATCTCAGGAACTTCCCACCAAAGCCCAACCTGCTCCCTATGGTTCTCTCCAGACACTCTTCATTGGGCCTTTCCCAGAGAGAGGGAACTCCCCTTACTCCTCTCCCTGAGATCTACTCCTTACTGAGTGCTCTTTCCTCTCTATCTACTCCTCCATGAGCTTTTCACCACTGGGAATACTAATTGTAATTGAGTCACCAGATCAAGATCAGCTGGTGGGAGGGGTTTAACTGCTAAACCACAGACAAGGCTGAACCCAACTCCCCTTAAAGGGCCAGCCTGCCTGTCACATTAGTATTTAAAAATCTCAGGATTTTTAAGCAAGTTTCAATGTGGCAGGCATGACTCATGATATTTGGGGTTAGTAATACTGCTGTGTGCAGATGCAATCAGACCCAAACTTCCAAAAGTACCATTGATTATGAGTGCTCAACCTGAGACCTGGTAAGGTGGCCTCTCTAGTGCAGGGGTTCTCAAACTTCATTTTACCATGACCCCTTCTGACAACAACTTCAGGACTCTAGGAGGGGAACTGAAGCCTGAGCCTGCCCGAGCCCCACTGTCCCAGGTGTGGGGGCCAAAGCTGAAGCTCAAGGGCTTCAGCCCCAGGCAGGGGGCCTGCAACCTGAGTCCTGCCACCCTGGGCTGAAGCCCTCGGGCTTTGGCTTCAGCCTTGGGCAGTGGGGTTCAGGCTTCAGCCCTGGGCCCCAACAAGTCTAAGCCAGCCCTAGCAACCCCATTCAAAGGGAGTTGCAACCCACTTTGGGGTCCCAACCCACAGTTTGAGAACCACTGCTCTAGTGTGTGCTACAGGCCACAGAACGTGTGCATGGGAGTGGGGTGTGTGTGAAGAGGTCAAGGGTCTGACTGCACCTCCAGAATAGCAAAACATGTCCTCTTGAGTCATGGAGCATAAGTGGGCACATTAGCCAGGATTCCATCCTAGGTGTACAGAGTACAACAGGGTATCCTGTCCTGCTGCTGTTTGAATGTGCTGTGGGGAAAAGCTCCCTGTTCTGTCTGACTCTGCAATGCAATGCACAGCACAGGGCAAGATCTGGCACAGTCCATCAAAGCACAACCATTTCCTTTCTTAGATTTTATCTACAGTAGTCACTTCCAGCTCAGGTAGACATATACGTGCTAGCTGTGATAGTACGCTAAAAACAGCAGTGTGGCTGCAGCTATGTGGGTAGCAGGATGGGCTAGGTATGCTGAATATGACCCCATCTGAAACCTAAGTACATACTCAGGGTGGCTAGTTTGTCCTGCTGTGACTATGCTACTATTTTTTAGTGTGCTAGCTCAGTGAGAGCTAACGTGGGTGCCTCTACCCAAGGCGGAAATGACCCCCTCCCCCAGCCCCAGTGTAGACATGGCCTTATTATCTTTTTGTTGGCCAAATGTCTGAGTAAAATCAGAGAGTGCAGAGCAGTGTTACTGGAGAATATTTGAAAGAGACAAAAAAGAACACACAAAACTCCTCTTCCTTGCTCTAAATCAGAGGAAAACACAACCCAAAATTGTGATCACTGCTACACATGCCTCACCCTCCTCCTGAGTGTAGTGCATTTCCAGGGAATCTCCATGGGGCTGGGAGAGTCATCGATTCCAAGACCAAAAGTGATAATCTAGTCTGACCTCCTATATACCACAGGACACAAAACTTCCCCAGGTGGAGGAAAGCCATACACACAGTCCCCTCTCTAGGTGGATCTTGGAGTCACATCCAATGGTAGCTTGGTTCCCAATTCCTTTGTGTCTCTGGAACTCCCATCCCACATCTCCAGGAAGGAAAGAAGAGGCAATGTGCGTATGTTTGTGGGTGAGGTGGTTGAACTAATTATTCCAGGCACTCCCTTGCTCACTCTTGTAAGCTGTTTACAATAAGATAATTTTCTACTTTTGGTTACTAGAGGTGGATCTCGATGCTACAACACCCACTCAAAAAATGCTTACATCCCCCTGATGCTGCCCTCACAATGTCTCCGCCATTGTTTTAGAATGAACTTCTAAATGTAACATTTCCTCAGAACTTTTCCAGGGGAAATTTCCTCAGGAACCTTTCCCAATGGTGCATTAAGAGACAGTGACAATACCTTTAACTTGAGTTGTACATGAAATGAGCACCTATGGTGGAATAGTTTGGGAGCACAAAGCACACCATAGAAGATGAGTGTTTCCACCCCACAATGGGTTTTATGACGTGAACCCCTCAGTGGTAGCCCCTATTGAATGGCAGGTGGTTTATGGTGCTTGTGAGAAATTAACATGTATTGTAGAAAACCACTGCTTTTCTGCATATGGAAAACTGATTTTATTTGTGCATATAGCAAAGAAAAGGTAACTTGTTTTCCTTCAAGAATTGATCATAAAGGCTTACATTATTGGGACAAATGATCCCCTAGCAAGAGAGCTTGGAATTTTCTAGAAAGGATGGGCAAGGAGACTTTCCCCCACTCGTCCACCACTCAGGGTTCTGAGAGTATACACGAGCATCCTCCCCCCCAAAAAAATTGCTTTCTGGTTCCTTTTAACTGCTGAAAGTGCAGGGAGCTCAGAGATCACTCATTGTGTTTTAAGAGCCAATGTAGAGAGCTTAACAAAAGGTAGCCATTTGCAGTGCACAACAAGTTTTATACACCCAGGAACTATGCTACATATTATTGAGAGCCATCTACTCACTCTTCATTGGTCAACAATTTACATATCTATGGCTACAGAGACCTTTCATAACTTCTCTCTTCTTATAATGGAAACCTAGTAATTTTAATTATATGCATACTCTTTGAAATCACTGGGCAACTTCACAGGTCTTCCATTTTGTGTGGTTCCACTCTGAGTACCTTCCTTCTCCTGTGGTTTCCACTTGGCAGATTTCTTTGCCGCTAGATTTTCTGGTATCACCTTTGACAACTCCTGAGGGTTACCTATAAATGAC
This sequence comes from Trachemys scripta elegans, assembly GCF_013100865.1. Classification (NCBI taxonomy): domain Eukaryota; kingdom Metazoa; phylum Chordata; order Testudines; family Emydidae; genus Trachemys; species Trachemys scripta. The sequence goes on from NC_048307.1 coordinate 50,822,993, forward strand.
CTCCTTTCACAGACCCTGCATCTGCATTAGTGTGAGGGGGACTCACCCCAGAGATGATGAAAGCTGCCCCTTGGTTGCTGTTTTTCCCACTGCATTCTACACATTTACATTTCTACTAACTGCCTGTGTGCAGAAACGGCAGCCATTACGGCTCTCTCCAATACACTTCACTTTTGTACATATTTTTTTTCTCAGTCTAAAATAAATCACTTTAATCTGAAGCACTCTGGTTGCTCTGTGTGTACAGAAAAGCAAAACGGAAAATTGTGATATTGAGCTTAATCCTGCTCCTATTAAAATAACTGGCACAAATCTCTTAATTTCAGTGGGAGCAACATCTATCTTCATGATCCCATTTTGTCCTTTTACTGTTAAAGCAAAATAAGAAATTGGATTTAAAAAAAAAATCCTCCTCAAACACAATAAAAATACAAAGGAAATTCAATAAAAACCTTTTGTGATGCACTTTACAAGACCATTGAGGATCAGCAGCACTCAACACGCAAAAACATGGAAAATGGAAGTTAGAAGCCCTGTGGTCCCTGACTTCATTGGTTTGGGCCAAACCCTTAATGTAATTTTAATGTTGTTCACACTGAATCATTGATGATGCTGGCTATTTCTCAGGGTGTATTTTATCAGGAATTTGGCAGGTTTTAAAATCACATTTTTTTCTCTTAGCCACCAATTAAAAAAAAATAAAATAAAAATGTGAAAAGCACATTTCTGACAATTAGCCCTTATCTAGGACTGCTGTCAAACTAGAGTTATGAACTATTATACTGCTTTACATTTTAGACGTGTCTACTGCTCTCACACGGCTGGTTGAATCCCCACAGAGAACTGGAAATCAGGCAGGAAACAATCTGCAAATATCTGAAAGATGTAAACAGAGGGCTAGATAGCGACTGTGCTAATGCCTCCCCCTAATTCCTGTGTGCAAGGAACTGGGCACAGTTTGGCTGGAGAGCAGGGACCTATGAAGACGCAGAAGGAAGGAGAGCTTACACCCCTCACTTTCAAACACTGCAAGTCTGGCATGTGAAGTGCCAGGAGCAATTGTATCCAAGTCAGTCAGAATTCCTCCAAAGGGTAAGACTGCAGCGCAGCCCTTCCCCTCCACTGAGATCCAAAGGAGATGGAGTAATTCTTTTGGACTCTGTTGTGCCTGTTAGATGCTGTGCTATGCTGTGCTGCAGGAAGCATGGAGCTGCACTGGCCAAGGGTGGCCCACTGTGCTATTGGGAGGCATTTGCCTTAGGAAAGCAGAATGGCCCCCGGAGTTCCAAGCCTCTCAGAGGCTGCGTGCCCCCAGTTTGCAAGGTGCATCTTACTTAATCCTGCTCTCTCTTGCAGATGTATGCACTGGGAGGGGACTGGAGCCATGTCTGCTCTTCCTCCAGCCAGCCTTCCCCACATTCCTTGTGCTGAGTGCTCTGAGGGTGTAGGAGACAGGATGCAGCCCCGGCACTTCCCAGAGCACAGGGCTACAATTCTTTCTGGCACTTACATGAGTCTCACATGAGTTGGGAGAAGGGTTGTGCACACCCATCTCTATTTCACATCTACGGGAAGGCTGGGCAAAATCTGTGGTGCATTAGAATTTAACTAAGAGAAATGGGATGAAAATAAGAAAGCAAAATAGAGGTTGAATCTTAGGAAATCTTCCAGATGCAAGACACTTTGGACAGTGGTCCACTCTCCTATGGTGGGTATTCAGCATTGGCCTAACACTACTCCAGTTACAGTCAATAGGAGTTTTGCCATGGAATTCAATGGGAGCAGAATTAGACCAGTGCAAAGTGCTTTTGAAAAGCCCATCATGCTGGAAGCACGAGGAGCCTCATTAAAACTAGAATGGACAAAGCCTTAAGAATGGTCTGGCCGTGGCTGGAGGACCTAACAGGATTTTTCCATTTCCAACTGCTATAATTCTAACATTGCCCAGTAGGTAGAAATACAGTTGTCTATGTATTTATTTCTACATTTCTCTTTCCTCGGTCTAGAAGTATTGGCCTGATATTAAGCAGGATGGGTGTCTACTTCTAGTAGGCCCATTATACCCTGAGGGTCTTCATTAAAGTTAAGAGAGTTAAGTTACGGGACTGAGGAGGAAGAAGCTTTTTACTCCCTCCTCAACACTGTGCAGCCATATAAGGGCCAGGCAGAATTTAGTCTGTAATAATTACTGGAGCAGCTAACTGCGATATCAAAAACGATTCAGTCATGTGAGCTGCTAGAAAGTTTTTATGAATTGCTTTTAGGAAAATCTGCTGTTTGAGCCTGATCTGTTTAACTACAGTGGGTCTTGAGGGCACTCATCACCTTACAGGATCATGCTCAAAACAGCAGACATTTCAGTGAATGCCTCTTTTTCTGTACATATATTAAAAACAGACAACCCCCTTCCCTCTGCTAATAGAAGCAGTGGTATGAATCCCATCATAATATAATTATACTTCATAGTTTGGTAACAGTTTCCATCTCTGGATCCCTAAGCATTTAGAAACATTGGATAAGCCTTTCAAGGTAGGTAAGTCATTATCCTCATTATACAACTGGGGAAACCGAGGCACAGAGCTGGTAAAGGACATACCCAAAGAGACACAGGAAGCCCATGGCAGAGCCGAAAATAGGCCCAAATCTCCTGCCTCCCTGTTTTGTATCCTAACTACAAAACCATCCTTCTCCTCTAGCATTCTGTGCTAGCTGCAATTTTAAAATCTACCATTACATGTGATACTGGAGCTCCAAATGCAAAGGCCAAATGCTCATTTAAAGTAGCACAATTTCTCTGCATTGTCAGCCCAGCCCTGTTCTGGTGTGTGTTGAGACTGTCAGTAAATATAGTGTTCTCAGTTTCTTCTTTGAGTTGTCAGTGTGGGAGATGAAAACCTTTGAACCTGACTGCAGACAGATTCCATGTTCCAGGCACGCTGGTCTTATAAATGATAGAAAAAGAACTAATATATTGCAAGATCTCATTCGACAAGCCTTCTGTGGGCAAAACTGCCATTAAAAATCAAGGGACTGGGCCCCAAGCAGTGAGACAGTTTGTAATGTGCAATCCTCCTTCATTGAAGAACTCTGGTGTGCAAGAACTCAACACAGCTTCTTACAGAACTGCAGGATTTGGCCCTGTATAATTAAAATCCATATACATATTCAGAAGTTTCTGTGTGTTTGAATCACAATACATGCTTCTGATGGTCAGTGTAGCTTTTTAAAGAAGATTACTGGTTACAGAATAAATACAGCAGAACATAAATGACAGTGTATCACTATTTAAATCTGAATTTAAATATCTTATGATGTTTTTGTTTCAGCACAGAGTACTACAACTTTTTTTGTCTATAATATTGGGATAGGTGTGTTTTATCTCAAGAGGAACTGTAGTACATTTTACTATAGAGTGCGTAACACATGTACTAAGCAGTGTTCTCTGCAGGATTTCACTCTAGGATACCATGCACATTTTAGTATGCATGGAAAGGGATGAAAATGAAATCTCAGGAGGAAGGGGCTAATTGTTAAAGTGGAATAAAATGGCTATTTTTGGTGAAGCTGGAAGTCTGATATCAGTGCTGAGTATTATCATCAGAGATATATCAAGGCAGATAAGAGGCTATCAGTTGCTCATGAGGTGTTATACAAAAGATGGATACAGGCAGGGCCGATGAGAGGGAGGGGGAAGCCGGTACAAATTACCGGGGCCCAGCGGTCCGGAAGGGGGCCCGGGGCCCAACTATGTTGCGTATGTTTTTGTCTTTCTCAGTAGAAAGAACTGAAAAAAGAGAAAATGATGAAGTGAATAAAAACAGCTCTAATAATGGAAGTGGTTCTAGTAATATAGCAACTTGTTATTCGAGCACTATACTATCTTCGGAACCACAATACACTTCTGCAGATAAAACTGATGTTACCATCACCGAGGCTTGTTCCGCTTCTTGCTCGACAAAAATAATATTGCCAACTTCTGAAATTGCGCTAAATAACAACGAGAAGCTATTAAATTTTGATATTGGCCTTCTAGAATCAAATTTCACAGTCAATGAAATAGAAGATGCCATTTGACAAGGGCCAGAACCATATCCTAAAATTTTACAACCTGATAAAGATAGCAACCAATTTCCTGTTTATGTACTGAATTTTTGCTTAAGGAATAATGAAGTAGTTCCTCGAGACTGGTTGGTGTGGAGTAAAACTAAACAAGCCTTGTTCTGTTTTCCCTGTCGTTTATTCTGTAAATATCCAGAAGCTCATCATTCAATTTTCACAACTGAGATTGGCTGGAGACCTTCTAAAGGTTATAAAAAACTTTGCAACAGAATACCTGAACACGAAAATAGTAATAATCAACGAGCATGTTATGTAGAGTGGCGAAATTTACAAAATAATCTTAATAAGAATACTACAGTTAATTGTTTATTATTGCAAAAAATACAAAGTGAAACACAAGTATGGAAAGACTTATTACGATGATTTCTGGATGTAGTGTTGTTTCTTGCAGAACGTGGATTGGCTTTTAGGGGAAGTAGCCACTTAATTGGAGATTCAAAAAATGGCAATTTCTTAGGAATGTTAGAAATCATAAGCCATTACGACCCTTTACTAGCAGAGCATTTGAAAAGAGTAAAACAGTCACAATTTGAGAAAAAAAGATTGCCAGTCCATTATTTGTCAGCCGAAATCCAAAATGAATTTATTTCATGCTGTGCCAAATATGTATTTAGCTGCATTTTAAAGGAAAGAGAAATTGCAAAGTATTTTTCTATCATTGTAGATGCGACACCAAACTCGGCACATATGGAGCAAACTACATTCATTTTGCGATATGTTCTTGTAAACAAACAAACAAATGAATATGAAGTTTTAGAAAGATTTATAGAATTTGTAAACTGTAATAAAAAAACAGGGGAAGCCATCGCAGATTTAATTCCACAGATGCTTCAAAAACGCAATATTCCAATAAGTGAGTGTCGTGGACAGGGCTACAACAATGGCTCTAATATGAGTGGATCGTACAAGGATGCTCAAGCTCGAATTTTACAAATCAATCCGCTAGCTATTTTTTCTCCTTGTGCCTGTCACAGTTTGAATCTATGCAGTGTTCATGCGGCAGAATGTTGTCCTGAGGTAATAAAATTTTTTGGAGTCATACAAAAGCTATATAATATATTTAGTGGCAGTCCTCAGAGGTGGGAAATTTTGAAAGAAAACATTGGTAGTTCGCTCCACTCCATGTCAAACACATGCTGGTCTGCTAGAGTTGAGAGTGTTAAACCCCTTGCAAAAAATCTTCCTGCGATTAAGAGAGCAATTGAGTCTGTGTTGGAATTAATACAAATCCCGTGTAAAGATTTTTAGCCGGTCCGCCCTTGCTGGGGGGCCCGAACCTGCTCTCGGCTCCGTTAGGAGGATTTAGAAGATAAGGGAATGCAGTTTCTCTTGTCAAAAATAAAGTACTTAGGTGTCTAAAGGTAAGAAATGGAGGTCCTTTTTTTTAGCATTTATCTTTCAGATTCTTGAGGCAAAGAGTAAGCCCCTATAGTACGCTTAAGCCACAAATGAAAAGGAACCTTTACCTGCTAAAATCTAATCCCAACTGTACACATTCATTATTTAGCCCTTCCTTATTAGCAATTGGCCCAAACCATGCTCTGGAATCTCTCTTGAATTGTTCCATTCTGTTGTTGTTGTCTTGTCCCATTATAAATCACATCAGACCATGATGTTCAAGAATGAATTCAGTGACTCTTATAGGGTTCTTTGAAAGGGCTTGATTCCCAGTTGTCAGATCTAAAGAGTGTCATTTTCCCTACAATATTACTTTCAAAAGCACAGGCAGGTGTTAAATCCTGCTTCCGACACAATTTGCAGAGTGGATACATCGTGGTCCCATCTCTAATGATTTTCATTCATGCAGTCCGCCCTGTCCGTAGTCTCACAATAGTGGATATTATTTTCTGAGATGCTTTGATATCAATCAGAGGATACTTTATCTTTTGATCATTTATTTCAGCTAATGCTTTTCTTGACAGGGTGCCAATATTATCAACTGTCGTCATTCCTACTTGAATTTCTGATCTTCCAACTTTGGCCTGATCATCATCTACCTCACTTCCAACCTGTGATGGAATCCATAGAAAAGTCAATTTTATTGCCTTGCTCCCTGATTCTCCAAGCCGGGGGAGGGATAGCTCAGTGGTTTGAGCATTGGCCTGCTAAACCCAGAGTTGTGAGTTCAACCCTTGAGGGAGCCACTTGGGGATCTGGGGCAAAATCAGTACTTGGTCCTGCTAGTGAAGGCAGGAGGCTGGACTCGATGACCTTTCAAAGTCCCTTCCAGTTCTAGGAGATGGGATATTTCAATTTCAAGCCTTCTTATGAATTGCATATATGATAGCATTCTAGTTTCTTCAAAAAGGAACTGAGGATCACCACTTGCAAGTGCTGTAGTTCCATTATTTCCTTTTGGAGAGATATAATCCAATCCAGACAGGGTCTGCAGGTGGGCCAACAAAAACTTGTGGCCGACACTAGTAAAGGCTGTTGGCAGATCTGCATGAATGAGCATAGACACTACCTTTATTTACTCCTAGGAAGAGATAATGTATCTGAGGTTTTTCTATAGCACTTAACTTCATAGAAGCAAATATCAGTAACAAGACTAATGTTTCTGTGCCATATGCAAACAAAAAGCCAGACTGATGAGAATGTGAAGACTCCATATGATGACAACTTTCACCACATCCTTCTTGATAACAATCCCTAAGAAGAGAAAGTCAGAGACAGAATAATTGGTGAGATCATTAATGTTACAAAAGAAGTGTTAATAAAACTTCACCTTGTTCAGATGAAGCAGCTTGGCTACATAGTTACACAAGCTGCTGAGAACTTTGGTAGCAGCTCCCACTGAATACTAAAGCATGTTCAGGTTTTTAGTCCTTCAGAATGCCCCCAAGGGCACTCTGGGATCATGAAATTCCACTACAGTTATACTTCTCTGGAACAATGGACATATCAACTTCAAGAATGATACACACAGGTAAAAGGAACAGAGCCTTCTCAGCAACAGGCCCACATCTGAGGACCTCACGGCCTAAGGAAATCAGACTGATCATTGATCTCACTACCTTCAGAATAAAATGTAAAACTTATACCCACAGTGTAGCATTCTCACAATAAATGAACTACTAATCGGGGGAGGGAGGGCAGTAGGGAGATAGACTCACTGATCCGTACTCCATAGGTGAATATTTGACAGGCGAATTTGTAAAATACACAAATACTATATTGATGGGCGTGAGACCATTCTAATCTGCAATCTTATTGTGCCCATCTTTGTAGGATAAAAATGCCACATCAATGGGCCTTGCATTGATTCCACCTATAAAGGACCCAAACTCTCCACTCTTCTTGATTTATAGTGGTCATGTTTAAAAATCTTACAATTTTCCATTTGCAACTAAGCAACATTGCCACAGCGTTTGTGGCATCCCCTATACTTTGTATGGGGGATACTGTGATGTCATCATTTAGTTACAAAGATAATTGAATAACATCTGCTATAAAGACTGGCCTCATCCCTGGTGGTTTTCTTCCAGAAAGGTATTACCAAGTCATTCAGGGCAGTCCTCTGCAATGAGATAAGTGTTGCATTGTGTCCTAAAAGTAGCAAGACTTAGGCTCATCCTTGAACTGTAGTGCTAAGGAACTCCTCTGCCTACAGTCCTCCACCTAGAATAGCCCTCGTCCTGGACCCCAAGAGATGGAGCCTGGGGTTCTCAGATTGTCCAGGTAGCTGCAGCCATTGTGGTGGGGTGCAGAGGGAGAAGTGGTCACTGAGGTAGCTTGATCCAAGCCCAGTAAGGACTGTGAAGATCAGGATCAGCATCTTGAAGTGTATCTGGAGTTGGACACGGAATCTATACAGAATATGGCATCCTTGTTGAGATGTGGTCTTCTGAATTTATCTTGCTTAGGATAATCTCCTACTATATATTTTCCATTGCTGAGAATACATTCACCTTTTAAGGCTTTAAAAGTTTTTGCCCTGCAGGGAATCTCCTTGTCACGGGACACACCACTCACTGCTGGACTGGCGCCTCCTCTTCTGGTCACTCTGCGGATTAGCTCAAGGACAACACTCCCACATCCATGGTTTGCACCCCGTCATTCTGCCTCCATGTCTGCCAGCAGCCTCTCCAGGAACTGCCATGCCCTCTTCATCACTGGGTCCTCCAGCCATGTCACCAGCTCTGTTCTTCACCCTTATCTCGGGGCCTCAGCATGCAGGGCCAGCTCTAGGCACCAGCAAAGCAAGCAGGTGCTTGTGGTGGCAAATTTGCAGGGGGACAAGAATCCAGCATGAGAGCTGAGAACCAACAGGGAGCCCTGGGAGCTGTAGTTCCTTGGTTAGCTCCCTGCCTATAGAGCCAGCCCTGGAGCAGGGAAAGAACTACATTTCCCAGCATTCCCATGGCCACAATTAACAGGAAAGGGAGGGGGAAAGGAGTGTAGAACTGAAACCTCATGCTGAAGCTTGCTGTAAATGGTAGGGACAGAGCCAGCTCTAGTTTTTTTGCCGCCCCCCCCCCCCCACCCCCGGGCCCCCCCCGCCCCCTGTGTTGCCCCAGCCCTGGACTCTCCCCTGCCCACACCCCCTGCTGCCCCAGCTCTGGCCCCCACCTGCCCCCCCCTGTTGCCCCGGCCCTGGCTCCCCTCCCCCCCCGCACCTCCTGCCCCCCCAGCCCTGGGCTCTTCTCTCCCCCCCCACCTCCTGCCACCCCAGCCCTGAGCTCTCCTCCAAAGAAAGAATTGGGTGGACTAAATGGACATTGCACCTCTCTATCTGAAGCCTAGCAAAGCAGGTACGTGGATCCCACTAGAATTTAAAATGAAAAGTAAGGGAGGGGAGGCTCTACTAGACTGGGCAGCTTTAAATACAGTACCAGGCAGTACCAGTACCAGTTTTAGATACAGTACAGTAGGAGGATTTACACTTCTGAGCCATGGAAGCAGAAATTGACTTTTCTTTTCCAGATTTAGCTAATATTCAGAAAGGGAATCTAGCACCTGCCTTCCGGATTTGAACACCCTCAAAATTCAGGAGTGCTCAAGCTCAATTTGGGCAGCTGTTACTTCATTTCTCCCAAATCAAATATACTGATCCACTGTAACTTGCTGTAGGAAAAAGTAGAATAAATTGAGCAAGAAATGCTTCGGGTGGTTATTAGGACTGGAATTGCTATTTTCAACAGCCATTGCTTTTTTATTATTTTTATTATTATTATTATTAAGTTTTAGTTTTATTTGTTTAAAAGGAAGACAGTGATATTGCATTGGCAAATTCCCCATAGAAACAAAGAATGGAACAAAAGAATAATAAAGGCACCTCAACTTTTCCTCATTTATGTAGGACAGTCTTATAATATGCATCCAGATATCCTTCAATCACACAAACTGAAAATTTTTCCACTTTACTGTAGTTCTGTAACCATATGGGAACCAATCCCGTCTGTGTTCTGTGCACATCCAAAATTCCTGCTGAATGACCTGCCCTGGGAGCGAGTTACCAGTGACCCAGGGCTGGGGCAGCAGGAGGGTGCGGGGGGGGGGGGGGGAACCAAAATTTTTTTTGTTTGGGGCAGCAAAAAACCTAGAGCCGGCCCTGTCAGCATGCCAGTCCTAGCAGCCAGCCAGGAGTTTCCTCTTGCTCCCTGCCAGCAACTTCTCTGTCCAGGATGCTAGATTCCATCCACTTGCTAGGAACTCAGTCCTCCCTTCTTGAGCTCCAGGCAGTGACTAAACTCTGGTCCAGCAGCTTCTTTTATGTAAACCTGCTGGGCCCTGATTGGTTGCTCCCTACAGCCTTTCCCTGATTGGCTGCGCCCAATGCAGCCTCTCTAGGCTACTTGGAGGACTCCCCTCCACTGCTCACTCCCGGGGTTAACCCCTTCTACATCTGTGTGGGGTAGACACCCCATCACACTCCTCCTTGTGCATCTTGGCTCCACATTTTTTAAGAAATCAATAAGGTCTCCTTGTGAAGACACCAAAGTTTTATCAAGCTGGAGTGCAACACCTAGTTTTTCCTTTTATGCCATGTTGTTCTGGAGTGGCAATTTCATAGTTTACCTCTCCTGGCCTTCTACCGATGTTATAGGAACTTGGCCACACTGGTACAACAGAAGTTTATTTTCACAACTAAGAAAATAGCCTCTGTGTTTTAAAACCTCTTGCAAAAGTTTTGTACTTTTCTGACAGCACTCTGGATGAAATTCACCTCAGGAACAACCCATTGAAATTCTACATATAATTTTGGGGAACAATAATTTCTTCCCAAGACATCAATACTAAGTTCTCAAGAAATTGACTCTTGTTATTCAGTGAACTTTAGTGTTCAGGAACCCAGCACAGAATTTAGGGCCAAATCCTGAGTTCCTCACTCAGTTTTTATTCAGTCCTAATCAGTGGCAGCGTTGCCTGAGTAAAGACTGAGTTACAAGTCAGTAAGAACCTTCAGGGTTGGCTGTTAGACACAATGTTGTGAGATTCCACAAAGAAGACCCTCTCTCTGGTGAGTGCTACGAGCCATCTCTGTTTGTTTTCTCATCTCACATTAGATTTTCTGTTTGTGATTAGAAAACCAAATATCAAATTGGCAAAAAGAGTAAATGGCCCATCAGTGTTTATGCCTGCAATCCTCAGAAATCAGCCTGAATCCTAGCTTTAGATTCCTCAAATCCAGCTAGCAAATGGCTCCATTGGATATTTGCATCTTCAAACATTTCTTAAAGTGTTCACCACATCTTGTTCTTGCTGATGTTGTCAATTTGATCCATAGTTAAATGTTTGCATAAAGAAATTCTGCCTGAATTATTTACTAGCCATTCGTCTTTTTAACTTTGATGCATGACCTCTTCATTTTAAATTAAATATTCTTTCAAACAATTTCTTGGCATCAACTCAGTCCTGTCCTTTAAAGGTTGTACACGGAGTTTTAATAGAATTGTGCCTTTGAGCTCTAATTCACCAGTTGGACTGGATTCTTCACTCAGTGTGGGGTAAATAAGGAGTAATTTCATGGAGATCATTGGTGCTGCACCAATGTAAAACTGATGCAAATGAGAGCAGAATCAGATCCAGTGTCCTCATACATGGATTGCTTCTTCAGGATATAAAGATTGGTTTTGTGGTACTTAAAACTGCCAAAACAGCATTGCCTGCTACTGGGATGAAGCATTGTGGATGAAATTGGTCCCCATCCAGACAGCTAACACAATGCCTATGCACCACTTAACTCCCTACGAAGCCTTATTTTGAAGGCTTAAGTGGTGCATAGGCCTCGTGTTAGCTGTCTGGATGGGGACCAATTTTATCCACAATGCTTCATTTGAGAGAGCAGCATTCTAGTTAAGTCTGTTGCTGTGAAATAAAAAGATGGGTCTTGCTGCTGGTGCATCTGGTTTGTATATACAAGTGCTATCTTTAGGGTCCAACAGATGAAAGACAGTTATTCTGCCATAGGAACATAATGGCATGAAATATTAGCATGTTCTCTACCAATCTGGATTATTAAAAGGGGATCGTTCACAAGGTGATATATTGGTATGAAACATCATTCTGAAAACTCTAAACTCACTTAATTCACTATATGGGATGATCACTCAGACTTATCTGGACAGACCCTCAAATGCTAGTGAAGAGAAAGAAGGATACAGATGTGCAGTACAGACAATAGGAGGAAAAGCAACCTGTCTGACAGTTTTCATTCTTATCAAGGAAAATATGCTAGGGACAAAACTCTGTGCCTGATACTGAGATGTGGTAAGTTCCCTCAAGTCCCATTGTTGAAGGTAAATCAGTATCTCGCAGGGTCAGTCCATTTATTAGGACATCTCTAGGTCTCTTAATGTTTCTAGCTTCACAAAACGTTTTCTTTGAAAAAACATCAAGGACTTTAATTAGACTGGGTCACATGACAGAACTCTGAACAAGGAGCTCTAATCTCGTGCTAGAGTCATTGTAACAGATCTTTATAGTGGAGGAACTTTTAGCTCTGACTTGCATAAGGACCATTAACTAAAGACTCTCAAATGATATAGGATTCAGCTATCTTGCACCCAGACAAGAAACCTAACTTGACTAAATCATCAGGTCCCTTTTCAACCATTTTCCCAAACAAAGCTCCTCCAGTTGCAGAGCCCTTTCAGGCATCATATAAACCAATATGCCTAGTTGCATATTCAAGAAATGCTGCATATCCTGAGCCATCGTTTTGAATCAAGCTGTGGTTCATCTCAGCCTTCAACACTCTGGAATCCCAACAAATGTGTATCTCAAACATAGTTCTGTACACAGATCTTTTTTGCTTGATTACGTGCATTTTTGAGGGCACGTTGGAAGCCAGTTTCATGCATTCTTTAGCTCCACGCTGGTGATGTTCAGCCAGTGACTGCAACTACTGGCTGTATTTGAAGGCTGTGCTAAAGGTTACTTCATCTCATTGACCCGAATCAAAAACCTTGAACCATACAACTGAATCTAGCAAGAGCTGATCTTAATAAAATCTTCAGCCTCCATACAGTACATCCGCTTCTTCTCTAGTATTTGAGAGCTGTCAGTGCCTGTTACACTTCTATAATTTGAAGGCTCAAAGCTTTGACAGTGGAAAATATCAAGTGTCAGAGACTTCACAATCATATTTTCACGACCATATTTTCACATGCCATGGAAACATATAAATCTGATATTCATTTTTGACTAGCAGGTGGGGTGACATTCCAAAAATCTAACCAGCAAAAGAATTTGTTGTTCCAGAAGAGTGGGCTGCTTTGTATACTCCCAGATTCAAACTGTGATTGCTTCCTAATAGACAGAATGCTTTCTGATTTAGCACATCCATTCATATTTCGATAGCTGGAACAAATTCAGACCAGGTACAACTCTACTTGTCTGTGGTCTTTCACATGGCTGTCATATTCCTGTCTGTGGTGGTTCTTTAGATCATTTTTGTGGGTTTGGAGCATATCCATGATGTGATATGTCAGGTTTCTACTCATAGGCATCACCATAATTCAGACCCACAAAAAAGCGTTATCTAGCTAAACATTTGGCAGCATCAAGAAATCTACTTGCCACTGCCATTTACAGAAGTGTGATATCATAATACCTTGCCTGAATCATAGAACTGGAAGGGACCTCAAGAGATCATCTAGTCCAGTTCCCTGCACTCAAGGCATGACTAAGTATTATCTAGACAATCCCTGACAGATGTTTGTCCAACCTGCTCTTAAAAATCCCCAATGATGGAGATTCCACAACCTCCCTAGGCAATTTATTCCAGTCCTTAACCACCCTGACAGTTAGGAAGTTTTTCCTAATGTCCAACCTAGACCGTCCTTGAGGCAATTTAAGCCCATTGCTTCTTGTCCTATCCTCAGAGGTTAAGAACAATTTTTCTCCCTCCTCCTTGTAACAACCTTTTACATACTTGAAAACTGTTATGTCCCCTCTCATGTCCCCTTCTCTTCTCCAGACTAAACAAACCCAATTTTTTCAATCTTCCCTCATAGATCATGTTTTCTAGACCTTTAATCATTTTTGTTGCTCTTCTTTGGACATTCTCCAATTTGTCCACATCTTTCCTGAAATGTGGCACCCAGAAGTGGACACAATACTCCAGTTGAGGCCTAATCAGTGTGGAGTACAGCAGAAGAATTACTTCTCATGTCTTGCTTATAATACTCCTGCTAATACGTCCCAGAATGATGTTTGCTTTTTTTTGCAACAGTGTTACATAACTTATATTTAGCTTGTGATCCACTATGACCCCCAGATCCCTTTCTGCAGTACTCCTTCCTAGGCAGTCATTTCCTATTTTGTATGTGTGCAACTGATTGTTCCTTCCTAAGTGGAGTACTTTGCATTTGTCCTTATTGAATTTCATCCTATTTACTTCAGACCGTTTCTCCAGTTTGCCCATATCATTTTGAATTTTAATCCTATCCTCCAAAGCACTTGCAACCCCTCCCAGCTTGGTATCATCTGCAAACTGTATAAGTATACTCTCTATGCCATTATCTAAATCATTGATGCAGATATCGAACAGAACTGGACCCAGAACCGATCCCTGCGGGACCCCACTCGTTATGCCCTTCCAGCATGACTGTGAACCACTGATAACTACTCTCTGGGAACAATTTTCCAACCAGTTATGCATCCACCTTATAGTAGCTCCTTCTAGGTTGTATTTCCCTAATTCATTTATGAGAAGGTCAGGCAAGACAGTATCAAAAACCTTAGGCTAGGTCTACACTACCCGCCTGAATCGGCAGGTAGAAATCGACCTCTCGGGGATCGATTTATCGCGTCCCATCGGGACGCGACAATCTATCCCCGAATCGACGCTCTTACTCCACCAGCGGAGGTGGGAGTAAGCACCGTCGACAGAAAGCCGCAGAAGTCGATTTTGCCGCCGTCCTCACAGCGGGGTAAGTCGGCTGCAATACGTCGAATTCAGCTACGCTATTCACGTAGCTGAATTTGCGTATCTTAAATCAACTCCCCCCTGTAGTGTAGATGTACCCTTAGTAAAGTCAAGATATACCATATCCATCGCTTCCCCCATCCACAAGGCTTGTTACCCTGTCAAAGAAAGCTATCAGGTTGGTTTGACATGATCTGTTCTTGACAAATCTATGCTGACTGTTACTTATCACCTCATTATCTTCTAGGTGTTTGCAAATCGGTTTCTTAATTATTTGCTCCATTATCTTTCCGGGTACAGAAGTTAAGCTGACTGGTCTGTAATTCCCCGGGTTGTCCTTATTTCCCTTTTTATAGATGGGCACTATATTTGCCTTTTTCCAGTCTTCTGGAGTGTCTGAAGAAAGCTTATTGTAATTATCTAAACATTTTAGTCAGACACCATTTGGATTAATAATGTGATCCAAACACATTTACAGAGCTGTCACAAGAGGTAGATTCACGGTGTCTGATTTTACACACAGAGAGGGTCCAGCATTACAGATGAAAAACATTGGCATCAGGTTAGTCTGTCAATAGAAATTGCTACTGCTAATCAGAAAAAGTGTTTTCAGTTCCACACCATGCCAGATTACTCTGCACCAGATTCCAGAAGACTACACCAATCCTATTATTTCCTGTTAATGACCTGTATTGTATGAGGGCTTCTCTAGACTAGGGAAACTTCACCAATGCAGTTCCACCCAGGCAAACCCCACATGTAGACACATTGCACCAATGCAAAATGCAGCTTACACCAGTGCAATTTACTCCAGTAATTTACAAAATGAGTTGCTCAAGTGCAAGTTGAACCTTATACTAAGTATAGCACATCTTTAATAGGGATTTGCACCAGAGTAGCTACATTTGTGCAAAAAAACCCTTCCAGACTCGAAAGAGCCTTTATCTCAATAGTCTTTTTATAATGAGCTCATTTATATCATTTTATCCAGTCATCATCATGCTATTGCAGGTTTGCAGAAGATGAGTCACTTGTGAGTGATTCCATTCTCCACTGGAACACAGAGCTGAGGAAAACATCCCTTGACTTTGATTAGATGAGCCATGACCCCGGTTTAATTAATTCATTAATGTTCACTCAGATGGAAGGTGCTACAGAAATGCAAATATTGATATATTTACTTTCCCATTAGACATTTTTCTGGAGCAATTTTCAGCAGTAAAGTGATAGCCATTTTGCTAGTTCAATATTTACCAAGCCGATCTGAATTTTCTCTTCAATTCACTTTAACCACACACTAAAACCTAAATTTCAGTTCAACATTATGACTACTTGAGGGAAATGGCGTTTTTTTCCACTTAGAAGCAATTTCATTTTGCAATGTTCTTCTTGTACCTGTACCCAGGGCTTTGGAGCGGAGCCCGGAGCTGGAGCGTGGAGCAGCTCCAGAGCAGTGGTGCTGCAGATTTTTTTTGGAGCCAGAGCACAGCTCCAAAGCCCTGCCTGTACCAGTCTCATTAGTCTAGCTTCAGTATCTGTGGCTGGTTCTTAAGTAATGCAAGTGGCAGCATGAAAACACAGTGCTAAATCTGCCAAGGTCACCTGCTCATTTCTTGGGCACATTGTGATCCTGAATTCCTTATGTACTCAAACTGCCCACTGAAATCAAAAGAAGTTTTGGGGGTGGAAAGAATGCAGGTCCGATCTCTAGAGTTAGGTCAATTAAATGGATAGATTTGTTCCCTCACATCTTCACTGCTTGTGCAGAACATTAGTATGTGACTCCACAATACTGGATACTAAAATGTCTGGTAGAAAAGGCTTTCATCTCAGGATCTCAAGGCTCAATAAACACTACTAAAGCCCCACAACATCCCGGTGGGGAATCAACGTACATATGGCTAAAATGATGCACAGAGAGTTTGAATGACTTGTCCTCAGGGTCACACAAGATGTTAATGGCAAAGTAAGGAACAAAACACAACAGAAGAGAATCTGTCTGCCTGTTCTCTGCTTTCCTTATCTGATTCCAGCTCTGCCAGCTATGGAGCAGTAGCACAGTCAGTGAGAGACTAGGAATCCTTCGGCTACTCTGGACCACTCACATTCACCCTATTCTGGCCCACCCACTCTGAAGTATTCGAGCTAGCATGGCCATATCTACTCTCTGTTTGTTCTGATATGTGCTCTGCCTTCTCATGGCTTTAGACTGTAAGCTCTTCACAACATGGACCTGTTAATTGTTCAGCACAGATTGCCCATTCTGTGGTACCACATAAACCAATGAAGTAATATAATATTCTGAGTGAACTGTCTGCAGGAAGGATATAGGTGCAGAGATTGTGCAAGATGACTCTAGGCTCCATAAATCCATTACTAATACGACTGCTGCCAAAGCCCAGAGCTATATTCAGTTGGCAGATGGAGGTCTTTCCTTTAGGGAGAAGAGGGCCAGAAGCAGAGAGGATAAAAATAAAACAAACATTTGCATTTTTCTCCCAGCAGAGTGACACTTTGCTCCACTACAACCTCAAAAGCTGAAGAGAATGGCAAGGCTGACAGCTGTCCTGAGCACAGTTTCCTAAATATTACTAAAGCCATGATTGCCAGATAAGATCAGAGATGTAGGAACCTCTGTGGCCATATGATTCACAGGCCTCTAATACAGCCTTTGACACACAGAACAATAAAATATACCAGTCTGAATGCATGTTTTGATAGGTAGTGTGAAGTGGAGGGGTACAGTATGAGAAATCCATTTGGGACACATGGTATGGGTTACAACTTGCACAAAGAGCTGGTCTTCTGGTGGAAATAACATCTAGAACTGTAAGGAAGAGCTTAATTGAAGGCTGCAGGAAAGGGGCAAGGACAGTGTTATATTCTGATTGCAATAAGTAGGATTAAAATGCAATCACTTGGCTTGCCGTGGCTTTTTTATCCACTCAGATATAGATAAATTCACAGATCCTCCATCCTGCCTCTCTCTTCTCAGTCTCCTTCTCTAAAATTCCTAGTGTTTTTGAAGTTTTTGAAGTAAATTGCATTTACTAACTCCTGCTCAAATCAGTTAAACTTAGATACAACATACAGGGAACAAAAAGGAGAGAGAAAGTAACGAGAGTGATATAATAACTTATTACAGTGTACAGCACATAGCGTAATGTGATCCCTGATTTGGCCTCTTGACATTACCGTAATATAAATAACAACAGATTACCAAGGCATAGGTGAGGATCTAGATAAGAGGAAACATGCATTACAAGTGACTACTTTTGGAGGATATGGACATTAACACAACAGTAATTCTTGGTATATACATAGAGCTTTTTATCCTCAAAGCTCCTTATACAAACTTTAAGATACCAATAAAGAAGACAGTAAAAATCAGACTGTGGACAGAGTTACCTTCTATACATGTAAGAAGTTCAGCAATTAAAATAGATTAAGAGGCACAGTGATTTGGCAATACATTTGGCCTTCTGGGCAGTAATCAGAGAGCAATAATCTATCATTCATTCTCTCTGTCCTTAAAGGGTAGGCAAGCTCTCCTTCCCCCACTCCCTGATTCATGACTCTTCACTGTATATCCCACAATACATAACATTTTCTACCCTTCATATACTGTTACCGGATGTGAACTCTCCAAACAGTAACAATGACAGGCACAGAGTTCTCTGACTTCCCCTACTACCTCTCAACAGTGTCTTTATTATTGGTACTATTATTTCTCACTGGGCTGATTTAGCCTCCCTTTTAAAATCCTATTAATGTTAATCACAATGAATTCACCATGCTCCTCCTGCAACTTCCTTGGGCTTTCAGAGATCTAGCTGAAAACAGACCACATACAGTCTGGGTTTTGGAGAGGAAATAGTGGAAAATTTGTTCATCCACCACCAACCTTTCCACTAATACAAAAAGTGATCTTAATATTTGGACCATAATTCACTTATGTGAGTTTCATTAGCTGGGCTTCTGGAACACAAACAGTTATCGCTAGCTCTTTCCCAGCCAGCCATCCCTGCCTGCTCCAATGCATCCACTAATGAGAAAGCCATTTAAATGTTAGACAAATGCATAATTCTTGCTCTTATATATTACAGACCTTGTTTATTTACTGGCTTTTCTACTCCCCTCTTGCTTATTTCATATTAGCACATTATGTTTCTTCTTTTCACATGCTTTTACTCTTGCTCTGGTTCTTTAAACAACTGCAAAGGGGGAGGGATCCCCATGCTCATGAAAACTCCACTTTGCAGATCAGATCTGCTGGGTCCTACTGTCTGTCTCTTTCCAGCGATTGAATATCTCCAAGGCTCAGGTTTGCTTTTATCTCTCATGCCTGTGCAACACGGACAGCTGCGCCTATCCTCAGCAGTCTCGACTGAAGAATAGTAATTCACATCCTCTTGTTATTGCCATGAGGAATACACACAGGTTCTTTCTCTTTGTAGTGGTTTCTTTTTCTTTTAACGGTGAGTGTCTTTTTGGATAGAGTTTGTAGAACAATTGTGACATTCAGGGAAAAGGAGGGAGCAATGGGGTTATTGATTTAAAAATGTCTCTAACTTCCAGGGGGATAGTTTACAGTCTTTAGAAAGATGCATTAAATCTGATATTTTAGTGCTATTTTTATCTTGTGTGGTATTAATGAAACCAGGATGTAGCAATGGGAACCTGGATTTAACATAACTCAATAAAAGCCAAAGTCAGTAGGAAACTATGATCACGGAAGAATATTCCTGTAGATGCTGCCTGGATCATCTGTGATAGTGATGGGGATGTGTTTAGAGTGACTGCGAATAGTAAGGAGAGAAGTGTGGCTTAAAATAATGTATCCCACACCTGATTCTACAATTACAAGGCAAATATTTCCTTATGCTTTCTGATTAGTTTTTTCCCCAAAGTACTTGATTAATTGAAAATACTGTTTCAATTAAGTATATGTAAATATATGTTAACACGTTCAATCTTATATTAAGAACATTTACTATAGCCTACCCATATTTTTGTATACAGAATTTAGCCAACACACAGACATACACAAAAATCAGGCAAGAGCATTAGTTTAGTGGTGGTGGTAGATATGAAAGTCTGCTTCCCAAATGACTAACCTTCCCTTATGATCCTTGTTATTTCTGCACCCAGCATTTTCTTACTTTATTCATAAAATGTAGTTTTAAAAAAAAATCTGTTTTGAAACATAATATTTGAAGAGGCCTAGTTTAGATTTAACAAAAAAAGAAATTAAGACAAGCTTTGAACCCTGTAAATGTTTGCTATTGCTTTGCATTAATTTTTTATTGGAAATTAAAACAAACTTTAAAATGAGGCTCCATTAGATGCTACTCTGTATTGGAACAACCAGCATTAATACTATACCACACTATAATTCAGCATATTGCAACAGCAATGGCTTTTACATAAATAAATAATTTTACATAGAATATTTTGAGAAGTAATAACAATGTCAGTAAATAATGTACGAGGAGACAATGGAACATTCTTATTTCTCTTCCCTGACAGTAGGAGAGAATCTGGCAAGTTACCATGGTCCATTTAGTCATTTTGCAGGGGGAAGGCAAGAAAAACAAAAGAAGTTACTCTACACGTGGAACAACATGCCATTTCTAAACACGACTCAACATTTGTTAAAAGGTCTTAAAAGTCAGGAAAACAAAGGAAATGTGATTTATGTTTAGTTTTGCAGTTTAGAAGGTGTTCACAGGGCACTCAACTGTAGCTGCCAACTTTACTCCTTACTTCATTCTGTGGAAATCGATCTGACATGTTTGTTGTCATGTTCTCAAAGTGACCAGCTGTTGAAGGTGGTGAGTAGCTATTTCAATCTAATTTTGCATTATTAATTACTAGATTGTGTAAAAGAGAAACTTTACACTGATTCTTTAATAAAACGTATGATTTTGTTTCTTTTAGTATGAAATACAAAATATCATGGAAGGAATTTGTCGTAGCAAATGAGCTGTGGGAAAAAACGTTGCAGCTGAAAGGTATATTGTAAATTACATACCAGTTTGGGTTTTATTTCATTGTACCGTTGCGTGTCCACTGCTGTTATGACAATTTACACCAGCTGAGGATCTGGCCCTAGCTGTTTTTTCCATTTCTGTTTTCAGTATGTGAAAAAAATATGTCCACCTCCTAATTAGAGCTACTTGATTATTCTTGTTACAATTGTTTGTCCAAAAGCATCTGTCTACTCAAATGCAACATTTTTGTTGGTTACTGCCATTTGGAAAACATTTTGTCAAGGAAAGAAGCACTTAAAAAAAACAAGGTTTGAAATACATTGCCATGGACATTGTGAAATATATAGGACCTTGTTCACTTGGCTACTTTGTTTTCATTAGGCGCCATCTAATTAATATGTAGTTTGGCAAACAGAAAGTAGATTATAAAAACAGCTCAGGAACAAAAATAATTTTTAGACACTATTTGCAGACAGTTTGATCCTGAAATCTTTAAGTCAATGCACTGGTGACATCTAGTGGCATCCTATCTGTGCATCTGAATGATGATGAATTGTCATTTAAAGCTAGACGTGAACGGATAATTCATAAGAATCATTTATTCAAAAAGTTCCTTCTCATTACTTGCTTGTGACTTGCCCAGGAGCAAGGATAGTTTCTTAAACGTACTCATTATTTGAAAATATTTGCATAAGAATTTCTCAAAATAATTCTTAGCCTGTAACTTATTTGTGAACAATTCATTGCAAATATTTGATATTCCAAATATGAGCTGTTCTGATTGGACTCAAGTCCCATGGGATGTTTTGATTTCCTACTTGGAAGCAGATGAGGTTTAGAATCAGATTTCCAATGGAGAATACTCATGAACACAAATTCAAAATTCACCTTCTGCAAATATTCTGCAGTATTCATTTACCATTGGCCATTCAAGCAGATATTGCAGGGAGTAAACTCATTTGCTAGAATAATCTCAGACGGGTGTAAACCCTAATATCGTGAATTAACAAAGATATAAGCACTGAAATCTGTTAGCAGAGGTCACTCAGCTCCATTTAATTCATACCAAACTGCACTCCATTTCTATCTGTCTTTCTTATGCAAAGAAGCTAGAGCACTGGGTTTGTTGCTAAGACTATTTATACATCGAAGTTACCTCACTGATTTTAAAACATTATCTTTGTGTTTAAACAGAGATACTCTTTTCAACCACCTCAAGACATCACCTCTAATAAACACACAATTAAAATTAATCACTGGGTCTGTAGTATTTCTCAGTTTCTTCACTATATAGATATTTTTACTCTACATTAGCGAGAAGATATAATAGAAAAGAAAAGAAAGCAAGCCCAGAGTTCAGCATGGATCAGCACAATTCTATTATGTTAGGCCTTTGATGAGGCAGATTTGGATTTAGAAATGCCACATACATTTCATAGTATGAATATGCTATTAAAATCTCATATGGTACTCATATGGTTTTTGACTGAAAACAGAACAAAAACAGCCACCCAGAAGCATTGGTGTGAAAAACTTTTCAAATAGTTTGGAACATTTTTGTGGAGTCTGTTCTGATGTGCAGAGCTACAGTTACTTATTTTTTCTGGTGGTTCATCACATAAGAACCATTATAAAATAGATCCCTCACATGGGAGAAAGAAAACACAGGTTTCAAGATATTCTAACTGAAGATTGTCTAAAATCAATGCTCACAGAAAGGCTTGTGAGAAGGAAGTGATCAAGAGTGTTATATCTGAATAGTGATTTCAAATGTGGACATTACAATTCTCTTTCTGGAGCATATGAGGAAATAACAAAAAGTTGCAACATAAAACATCCACTTTGTACAGTATTCTGGTGCAATCCTGCACCACTGATGTCAATGGGAGAAGGTCATCTGGCACAAAGAGACAGCCTCCACTGTAACATATTAGAGTTGCTTGGATTCATAGGAAATAGAACAGCCTCATTATAATCTATCCACACTGCCCTGCTGCTTCTGATGGACCAAAAGCCAACAGTCTTTATGGCTGATGCCAATATACGTTAGCATCGGTAGGTTAGTGTATTTCAGGAACAGAGCCCTGGATTCAAGCCATGACTGTTTAAAATAAATGTGGCAGTCTTCTCCTACCATGTATCCACCACACAATTGACAGTCTTTGATTAAGAGAGGCCCTGGACAGAGGCAGCAAGGGTGCTGTAGGTCAGGATTGAGATGCTGATTCAGCAAAACACTCAAATGCATGCTTAGTTTAAATATGCACTTAAATCCCACCGATGTATTTGAACTGATTTTCACCAACTTCATAGAATATAAAAAAAGAAAAGCTAGCTAAGTGCTTTGTGACTCTCAAATGAGTCTCAGGATGGAAAAATCTGAATGGTGTCACTGAAAGAGCTTCCCTTTCTGAACTTGTAGTAACACAAGTTGGTTTTCTGTCTCATTACAAAACCTCACTGAGTGGCAATTCTAGGCATAAGGTAGTAGAGAATGCTATATTCTTTGGGTTAGATCCTCAGCAGCTCCAGAGCAGAGAATGAGGAAAGGGAGCAAGGTGGCTTAAAGCCATTGTGCTTACCAATTGCTGGGGCAGCTAGGGACCAGTCTGGCCCTGGGGTAGCTTAGAGCAGTCTAAATTACACTGGCTGGGGATCACTGGAGAATCGGCACTCTAGCCACATATTCTGAGCCCACCCCATACACCAGCTGACAGTCTGGGGGGGCAGATGCAAAGGCAGTTAAACTAGCTGAGGACTCTTCTATTTCAGAGAAATTTCAGGTGCCAGTTTAGTGCAGCTTTACAGCTCTGTTGTAGTGTCAGAGAAGATCAGGGGCCTTACTGAAGGGCACAACCTGGCCTTTCATGTCCATAACATATTAGAAAAAAACACCAAACACAACATTTGCATAACAGAAAAATTACCCTAAAAGCATCCCAGCTGTGAAATTAATCACAGTACAATAAACTTGGTGGAATTTTTCACTGCAGGGCTTTGTGAATATCAGCAGCTAGGAACAGGCAGCTATTAATAATGAGGAAAGGAGGCAAACTGAACAAACTTTTTGACATTCAAAAGAAGAAAATGATACTTTTCTGTACCATTCCCAAGCTGGAGCATGAGCTAGGGGTTAGAGGTGACATGGGTAAGAGTGGGTGGAAGGATGTCAAGGATCATGTGCCTAATTCCAGATAGTATGTTGGCTTTTGTTCTGTTACTGACTCACTCTTTGACCTTGAGTGTGTCATTTCAGTGCAGTTCTCACTGAAATCAATGGGAGTTTCACTCAACTGAAACGTGCTGTAGAAAGGCTAGGTATGATCATCATCATCTTCTTCATTAACTTTATTATTCTGTGTCTACCCAGAAAGCAGTCAATTGCCAGAATATGTAACTCAGCCCTAGGGAAGAGAAACACCAGTGGGAGCGGCCCATCACTTCCACAAGAAGAAAGGAGAGAATTGTGGTTTGTTGCCAAAGAGGTGATGTTATATGTAATAGTTCATTAATAGTAATGAACAAGAAAAAACGGCTTTACTATTGCATGTTATAATCTGAGTTCCTTAAGAACAGCAGTGGAACATCAAGGCTCTTCTGGATGAGAACAAGTCACACCTTTTCCGTACCCATTTGAAGCTGTCCCAGCATGCACTGGAGTAACGGATGAAAGGGCAGCATGCTAACGATTTTGATGTATGTTTTCAATTTTCCATTTTGGTGAAATAGTATAGGGCTTGCATTTGTTACTGTTGCTGCTGTGACTGAGACTAAAGAGACAGACACAGGAATGAACTGCTAACTCAGCTTTTTACCATCTGCATTAGATAATGAGGTCTTGTGAAACATTTTGAATGACTGTTACTCTTATCCTATACATTTCTGTAGAAATGGATACCATGACATACAGAGTAATAACTCAACAGTAAATAAAAATCTTTTCCCACCTGGCTGCTACTTGTCTAGAAGTTCTTGACCTGAGCAATTCAGTCTGAATTATTTTGATCACATTTGGTAACTGATCATATGGTTGTCTCTTGTTATGACAGTATTTTCAGAGCTGGAGAGCTACAGAACACACACTGAGTGGTCATTGCAACAGACATCATCTCAAAGCGGCACTTCTAGTTCATAAAGTAAGCAAGATGTTAAATGACAAGCAGAGCTTTTTCTAAAGGGTAGGGGAAATCTCCACTTTTTTTCAGTGATCTTGAAGATCCTATGCAGTATATTGCATCTGCCTTGAATTCAGGTCTAAGCTGGTTCCCCTAACCAAATGGACATGTTCAAAAGTGTTCTTATATGGAATTCCTAGTTCAGGCATACTGTGAGCCCAATATAAAGATTAATAAATTGTCTACATTGTTAACACGCTGCATATGGGATACTCAAGTTGGCTCTTGAACGCCCCATCACCAGATTGTAGTGACTACTATGTCAAATCCATGGCCCATATGTGAGCCCTAACTTACATACCCACATGTCCCATGAGCCAAACTGTCCTCTCACTTACAATGGTACATCCTCAATGTGGTAGCAACAACATAAATATGAAGATAATTTGGCATCTTGTCTTTTTATAGCTATTACACCTTTAAATCACCAGAGGCTACACAAATCACCAAAGGAGGTATAATTTCTTTTTCTTAGGGCTCTGTGGAAAAAAAATCCTACTTGATGAAGACACCAACTTTTCACTGGATTTTCAGAGAGTGAAAAATGTAGTACCTGTATGAAACACCTCGTTGCTGTCAACACCATTGACTGTTGGGAATTCCAATGTTTGAGACTGCAATGCCATCTTAGGCAGTCTGCTGGCTGAAAAGACATCATACACCACTCTACCAACCCCATTTGGGTGTGAGTGACCCACCAGACTGGCAAAGTAGGATCTGAGGCATGGAAAAAACACTGCCCTAGAAGACTAATGGCTTACCAGAGATTTTTTCCTCTTTGGGTCAATGCTAATCAGGTTGGATCTGAATAATTTTTTTTTAACTGGCAAAAAGAATGTTGTGAGCATAGGATGTTGACATTTCTGCAGTTTTTGCTTTTGTAAAATTTCACAAATCTCTCTCTTTTCACAGTGGAAAATATGCAAAGCGAATACTTTGCGTTTTGCTTAGCTTCATCTTTTCAAACACAGGCACTGATCACTGCTTGTTCTATATCACATCTTCTCCCATGGAAACATCAGTAAACTAATTAAAGGTGTGAGGTTAAGCTAGTGAATGTGCGCCAGGGACATATTTGCAGAGAGAGATGGCATACATTTCTGTCATGCATTGTGTAAATTTGCTACGCCATCAATGCCTTGTTAGATGCTGGTTCTTAAGGGAATGAGCAACGCTAATATTCACCTCAACCTCTCCTGAAAGCTTTAATAGATCCTGCTCTTAGATGTGAAAGTGTTTGGTTGACTATATCCTACATTTTCCTCATTTAAATCAGAAGCAGAAATGCTGAAAGGCTCTTCTTGTAGCATTTCTAACCTCGGTATAATCCAAACATACCAGGATTCTCAAGAGAAAGCCTGTTCTCAAGAGATTTTAGCCCAATTCTAGGTCAAATTAAGCAACTCTTCAGATATAAGCAACTCAACCACTTAGAAGATTATTGGATACAAGCTTTCTGATGTCTGGTCCTATTTGGGTTTTACTGACATACTACTGTGTATTGAACATGCTACCCTAATGTATTATAAATGTGAAATATTTGTAATGCTTAATGGTTTTTACTGCACATAACTGCTTTGCAATGACAATGTTTTTAGGAATATTGGAAATGGGGGTGAAGAGCGTGTAAATGGGAGAAATATTACTCAGGGTCAGATTATCTCCCCCTCTCCCCAAATTTTTTTGGGGATAGAGTTACTTGCTTATTTGGAAGGGGAGAAGATATTTACATTACTGATATTTCTATCCCCTGGACCAGAATGTCTTCTCATTCACACCAGTATAAATTAGAAAGTAACTCCATTTACATCAGTCAGTGGAGTCACACCAGTTCAACAGAGTTACTCTGTAACTAGGAAAAGAATCTAGCCCTTATATAAATTGCCTGCTTCCTG
Organism: Trachemys scripta elegans; assembly: GCF_013100865.1. Lineage (NCBI taxonomy): Eukaryota > Metazoa > Chordata > Testudines > Emydidae > Trachemys > Trachemys scripta. The sequence continues at coordinate 50,849,550 of NC_048307.1, forward strand.
TAGAGGATGTGTATCCCTATGGGAAGCTGCTGGGTCTATAACAGCAACAATGTTGATCTTTTAGGTCCAAATTCTGCTCAGAATTATACCACTGAAGTCAATGGAATTTCTCCAGATTTACACTTGTGTAACTAAAAGCAGAATTTGCCTCTTAATCTATTATGTTGTCAACAGTAGTTTGCAGAGGACAACACTGGGAGCTGGGAGAACATATGCAAGAGCCTAATAATAGATTTCATTATCTCTGGAGTTGTGCCATAGACTACATCAACTAATAGAAAATGTTCTGGGTTGCTTGATAACCTGGAATCCCTAGGATGTTATATTTTACAGTCACTTAAATAACTGGTCACGTAGAATTTTAAAGTGTTAATATTATGGCTACTCCATAGCTCAGTTTTTGTTTCCAAGTGTCCAAAGGCCCAAGTCTAGGATAGTGCTTTTGGTTCTGCTATACTTCAGCAAAATAGTCTAGAACCAGAAATATATAGTGCTCTTTAATCATTTGAAAACCTTTCTACAGTTTATCTCCAGACTCTTCCCTATACATAGCACTCTCTTTTCCTACCATACATGTGCCTGGGATTCCTCCCCTTCATCTGCGAGGACAGTCAAAGGGGAGATTTTCAAGTCACAAATGGGATTGGAGATCTGTCTTCTGTGTCTTCAAAAATCTCTTCCTAAAATATGAAAAAGGACTTCCAATTTCTATTTCACACCATACCACAGAGAGTACCTATTGGTTTCGTGCTGCAGTGATGAAGAAACAGTTTCCAGTTTTAACATGAAAAGCAAAGGAGTAAATTCTGCCTTGATTTATGCCTTGTCCAACAAAGCTGACTTCAGTAGACCAGAATTTGTCCCAAAGGGCTTTCATAATAAACCCAGATCTTTCTGTTTCACATTCAATTAGAGTCTTTCAAAAATCTAGAGCTTTTCTTATTTAATTTGAATGAGGATTCTGTGCTGCAATGCTCGCTTCATAATGTAATCTCTTCTTCATTCTGGGATCTTGTTCTGTGCTGTTTTACAGGAAGCGACGCGGCAGATGCTGAGGAGAAGCTAATGAACCACCTACTGAGCCCTGCCAGGTATAATAAGTTAATTCGCCCTGCTGTCAACTCCTCGCAGTTGGTATCTATAGAATTGCAGGTTTCCCTGGCACAGCTAATCAGTGTGGTAAGTTTGAATAAAATGTGCCTTTTCATTCATTACTATTTGTACAGAACTTTGAAGAGGTAGCTCACTCCGTAGGTGACAGACTCTCTCTGTTGTTATATGGTTTCTATAATCGTAAGTGATATGGGCAGATACATATATTTTATTATCTATTTGTCCCTCAGGCAATATTCAGAATGTATAAGTATAACCTTTATTCGAGCAAAAGGAGATCTATTTATTCCTAAACTATAAAATACTGAAAAATACAGAGCCAGAGCCTTAGCTGACACAATCTGGCATAGTTCCATCAACTTCAATAGAGCTACACCAATTTACATCAGATGAGGATCTTCTCCATAATGTGTATAATGATAAATTATCTTTTGCTGTGTACAGTGAAAAAATGTGGTATGGTCTGAGCACAGAAGTGAGGGCCAGGAACTCCTGTCCAAGAGCTCTGAATCTCTGTGGGGTCTAGACCAAATCACTTAGGAAAGGACTTACCCAATCCCTATTTAGGACAGCAGTTAGCTATATGCTTAACTTTTGCATTAGCTTTAGTCTTATTAACTTAATAGTTCAAACACATTCTTAAAATTAAATATGTGCCTATAATGGTCCTCACTCAGGGGTTGGTTGGTCAGGTAGTATCACCTAGTGGTCAAGGCTAAGGCCCATGACCTGCAGAGGGGTTGTTTGTAGGGGAGCCCGGGCCCTCGACTTCACTGGGCTCTGACCTAAGGCCCTTTGAGGGCTATCAGTGATCTGACAGCAGAGGCTGCTCTCCCTGGGCCACTTCCTGTCTCCCCGCCTCCCCATCCCCCCGCGATTGTCCCAAGTCACCGTCTGGGCTAAGGCGGCATGAAGGCTGCCAGTTCACCACAAAGCACCTTCTGGTGGTGGCATGCAGCATGGTATCTCCCTTTCTCAGGTGGTAACTGCCTTCTCCCATGGTATGGCCCACCCTCCTGGGCCAGCTCAGTCCAAGGGGCTTTAGTTTCCCTGCTGGGGTAGCCCAAACAAAAAAACTAAGGGAATTACCAAAGTCCAGAGCTCATATGAGGGGGAGAGTGCTTCCCTCTCAGGCTGTCTCTGTGGCAGGTCCTCCCTTCCCTCAAGGAGGGACCTTTGGGCAGCTGTCTTAGGGAGAAATTTCTGCCTTCCTTCTGCTCTCTGCTGGAGAGTCTGCTCTCTTCCTTGGTCTGCCCCAAATTAGCTGATCCCCAGCCTTTTAACTCTTCCTCCAGTTGGAGCATATCCTAGAGGTATGGCAGGGTAGGGCTGTCTAGGTCCAATGTAGGACCTTAACCCCTTGTTGCCCAGGTGGGGTTTGTACACAATGCCTAAGAGCTATTCTAGGGCGGGATGCTGTACCAATAAAGGCAATGGAGGTTTTGTTATTGACTGCAGTGGGAAGAGCATCTGGCCCATAAATAGGGATGATGTCTTGAACTCTGCCACAGTCTCCCGAGCTGTAAAATGGGATAGGAGTGACCTGCCATGATTTTTGTAATGATGAACTAGTGATTAATTATAAAGTACTCTGAAGTTGGAAAGTGACATATATTTCTAATTTTGATATAAGAGAGGAAGGAGAAAGACACCGATGGAAGTGACAGGAAGCTGCATGAATGGATGCGCTTGAATATACGGAATTCCTTACCCAACAGATATTGTAATATAAACAAAGGGATTGTAGGTCCGATGTTCCCCTCTGCTGGGAGATTCCATCTGGACATATTGAGAGATTTCCCTTCCAGAGTGTCCCCATGGTCCTCCCACAAGGAATAAAGGGTGCAGACTCACAGAGTAGGGGGAAGCATGGTCTGCAAACCCCACAGAACCCAGGAGCAACAGGGTAAACAGTAACAGAGGGTCCTGTGGCACCTTTGAGACTAACAGAAGTATTGGGAGCATAAGCTTTCGTGGGTAAGAACCTCACTTCTTCAGATGCAAGACTGAAGAAGTGAGGTTCTTACCCACGAAAGCTTATGCTCCCAATACTTCTGTTAGTCTCAAAGGTGCCACAGGACCCTCTGTTACTGTTTACCCTGTTGCTCCTGGGTTCTGTGGGGTTTGCAGACCATGCTTCCCCCTACTCTGTGAGTCTGCACCCTTTATTCCTTGTGGGAGGACCATGGGGACACTCTGGAAGGGAAATCTCTCAATATGTCCAGAT